>NC_056745.1:1268564669-1268649669 GCF_019279795.1 Protopterus annectens
CTACTATTGCTTCACAGGTTCTAAAGTACTTTACATGCCTGAACAGCCAGCAGCCTTTACCCCCCTCCTATCTACCCTGTATCCAACAAACCTCTTCTACTTTATAGTAACCCCTTTACTAGCTATCACTCCTTCCCTAGTTCTAAACCAGCTAGCTCCCTTACATACTTACCTGCAATACCAGATCTGGCCACTAGGTAGCACCCTTATCCCATCCTTCATCTCCTGCTTATCCTTCTGTATTTCTTCTGTAATTACACTACATCTCTTAAGTCCTAGACCTGCTCTTATTTTCTCACTTACCCTTTACTTAAATTGTCTACGCCCACCTGTTTTTTTCTCATAGACTTCTGTTTTATCTCTATTTCCCACTCCTCACTTGCATAACTTTCCTTTAGTTACTAGCATTGCTGATAGTTTCTTCTCTAGCTTCTACTTCCCTTGTCTCTACCTACTCCATTCACCCTGCGGGCTCACTCTGCTCCCCTATCCTACCCCCAAATCTTACCCACCCCCAGGGGTCCTACTCTTATACCATCTAACCATACCCCTTCCCTCTTCCACCAATCACAAACCCTTCACCACTAGCCACTTAACTCCAATTCCCTCCTTTCACTTACCACTCCCTATCTCTCCCACCACACCCTCCACCTATTCCTTTCCACACCTAGTATACCTCCAAGCCTATAACAGCAACCTAACAACTTACCCTTCCAGATGTATAAGCTACCCACCCCAGCCTTCTTACAGAGGTTACTCATACTTACACTTCTACCACCTCTAACTTTAGCTTACCTGCTAACCTCCTATGAACACCCATTATATCCACACCTTCTCTACCTCAATAAGCTATCTACCTCTCCTTCTCTACCTATTTTCACTAACCATGTTAACGTAACATCTACACCCAGCTATCTACTAGCAAAATACCATAGGATAGCCCACATTAGGTATGACTCTCCCAATCCCAGAAAATCTCTACCTCTATATAGTAAATTCCCAAATCCTAGACTTCAAACACTACTCTTCTCTTTAAAAGATTGAGACAGTCACCCAAACCCAGGCCCAACAACTGCTACTACCACTCAACTCCTCCCCCTCTACTATTCATTCCCTTACCAAACCACCTAACTCACTCTTATTAGCTCATCTCAACATACGTAGCATTAATAACAAAGATGCACAACTCCAAGCTCTCTTGGAAGTCTACTCCTTTGACATTCTTTGTTGAACAGAAACTTCGTTAAAACCTGTAACTAAAGACAATGAAGTCATCCCACCAGGTTATAATATTTTGCAACTTGACCGTGCAACCAAAAAGAGTGGTAGTGTATCTATCCTATTTAAATCTGGGTTACAGATTACTACCTATGACTATAAACCACCTCAAAACTCCAACACCGAAATTCTTATTACAAAGCTTCAACTTAACACATTCAAATCCATCTATATTATCTGTATCTATCTTCCTCCTGGTAATAACATTGCCACCATAGAAAATATCCTTTGTTGGTCATCCCAAAATTTACCCCAAGAAACCATAATCCTAGGTGATTTTAACATTGATTGGAAGTGTTGTAGCAGTAGCCACCCTACCAGCCATATTAACCTTTTTGTTTTTTCTCAAACCAGTACCTCCCCTACCAGGATAAACAAGCCTAATAAGAAAGAAAGTACCTTAGGTTGGATTCTCATAAATAATAATCCCCAGACATATGAAGCTGGAACCCTCCCTGATGATGTAAGTGGCCACTCACTAACCTACATCATCAGGTTTAAATCCAATCTACCTAATCCAGCCATATCTAGGACAATTAGAACCAAGAAAAACTTCAACCCTGATCTCTTCCAGAGAGAACTAAGAGCATATAACTGGTCTCCCTTAAAATACTTCACACTGGAGGAAGCTGTTAATTACTTTAATTCTAACTTCCTAGCCGTACTAGACCACCATGCACCAACCCGCTCTATTAGAATGAGAACTAAATCTGCCCCATGGCTTTCAAAAGAAACCAGGCAAAAAATCCATCTCAGAAATAAATACTGGAATAAATCTTGTTTAACTAAAAACCCAGTAGACCAACAAAACTTCAGACAGCTGAGAAATGAAACTAAAAAAAGCTATACTGTCTGACAAAAGAAACTACTACCTATAATTCCAGCAGACTCACCATAGTAAACCACAAAAGTTCTGGGCGAGTATTAATCAATTATTATACCCAGGTCAATCCATCACACCAAACCCACAAGGCACAGACCAGGAGAATCCCAAGCAGACTGCTAATGCCTTTAATACCTTTTTCACTGAGGCCATTCAAATTCTTGCCAGTCAGTTATCTACTCAGAAATTAACTATATCCAACTCTAACTCTAAACCATCCCCTCCATTTCTATTCCAACCAGTCTCAACGATATATATTCTTACCCTCATCCAAAAACTGAAACCATCAACTCCTTCAGCAGACCAACTACCCGCTGAATATCTACAAAAAGCAGCCAAATCCATCGCCTATCCCATTTCCATTCTCATCAATAGAACCATCAGTGAAGGACACATCCCTAAAATCTGAAAAGGGTGGGAACTCTACTGAACTCTCCAATTGCCGTTCCATAGCCCTACTTTCTCCCTTAGCAAAGATCATGAAAAAATGTATCCACAAACAATTGCTAGACCACCTAATCCAAAATAACTTACTTTCAAACTCTCAACATGGTTTCAGACCTTCCCACAGCACTAATACTGCCCTCCTGTCCTTTACTGACTGTATTAACAAAAACCGTAACCTCAATATGCTTTCCTCTGCACTGCTTATAGATCTGTCTAAGGCATTTGATATGGTAAATCACCAAATACTTATAAATATCCTCAAATCCCTGTCACTAGATGCACTAGCTTTAAAATGGCTCCAGTCCTACTTAGATAACAGACAACAGGCTGTACTTTGGCATAACATTCTATCTACCCATCTGCCCGTTAACATTGATGTTCCTCAAGGGTCCATATTAGGACCTCTCTTGTTTTCTATATTTATCAATGACCTTCACCTAGCAATCCCCCAAGCTATGTGCATACAATATGTAGATGATTCCACACTTATATACTCAGCCACATCTATATCTGAACTTCACTCCCTTACCCAAAATGTGTTTAACACAGTTGAACAATGGTTTACACAGTGCTGTCTCCTTCTGAACCCCCAAAAAACTAAACTCCTCCTTTTTACTCCTACTTGTAAGTCCCCCCAATAGACTTCACAGTACCATCCAATAATGGTACTCTCATATCCCCAGATCCAACTACCAAACTACTAGGTATCACCATAGATAACAACCTTAACTTCGACACCCATATTAACAATACTCTAAAATCTGTTAACAGAAAACTAGACTCTCTCTACAGGATCAAACCCTTCCTCGCTCCTGCAGCTAGAATAACTATTGCTCACATCCATCTAATTTCTACTCTCCTCTATGCCTCACCCATATATACTAATCTCTCTAAAAACAACCTTAATAAAATGGAAAACTCCTACAATAACATAGCCAGATTAGCTACAGATAACCCTTTCTGAACCCACCACTGTTTTACTCTAAAGCAGCTAGGATGGCTTGAATTACAAAATCAGCTTAAATTCCACCAACTGACCATTACCCATAAAACCCTTTACCAACCTACAAATAGCCCTATACTATCTACCCTCATTACCCCCTACAACTATCTAAAGACCTTACGATCATCACATAAACTTCTTGTAAATATTTGTAAATCAAACAACAGAGCTGGAGACTCTCTTTTCTCTAATACTGTTGGAAAATCATGGAACCTTCTTCCTAACGAACTTTCCTCTCTTCCCTCTATATCACTCTTTAAAACCAAATTGAAGCTTTTCCTCAGAACACACTGGTTGTACCCCTGTACTAAACCTGACTGATCAACTAGCTCTTTTTACTTGGTTCAGCCTACCCTCCTCTTCTCAGTAATCAAGTTCCTTTTCTTAATAACAACTTACCTCGTCCTTCTATACTATTACTTACATCTTCAGAATCTCATTAAGGAGACTACTTTTACTAATATATTGTATCATTTCAGCTCCTACTTTTTCTTTATGGCTACTTGTATACTAATATATTATATAATTCAGATGCCATCTTTTTCTTTATTATGCATTGCAACTACATTTTGTATTGTACTAATTGTATCTGTATATTTTGCACTATGTTATGAACAAATGACCTATTTGATTATTCTCTGTACTGCACCTGCAATGTTCATTGTATACATTAATTTTTGTGTACGTGATTTTGTTTGTTTCCTTAGAACTTATCTCCCCAGGCCTCTGCTGAAAATGGACATATATCCAGTAAGACTAGCCCAGTCAACAAATGTAAAATAAAATAAAAATAAATAAATAAATAAATAAATAGCCTGATGGTGTTAGTACATTTCAGACCTAAGTTCTGTTACACTGAAGAAGTGGTTTACCAAGATGACCCACAAATAGCAAACATTCTACCTCAAATGCAGAAAGACCTGATCAGAAAATCACAAATTAATTTTGAGTGAAATGAATGTTTTCTGTACACAATTGTCATAAACCCCAATCCACCTCTTGCTATGCAATATCATTGTCTCTGCTGCAACATCCCTGCTGTCATCAGTAGTCAGCACTTGTTTTTACACTAAACACTTGACTCACAGTCTCCATCAAATTCAAAGTAAAACATTTCCAAAACAGACTGGATTACTATTCAAAGCCTTATAAGAGGATGTTCATGCTTTATCTGCTACAAAAACGTATTCCTGAGTTTCAAAGATACTTTTCACCTGTAGGTATGCGTATTACACATTTTCCCCAGACCAGAGTTAAGCGAAAATCAGGTTTATTTGCATTGTATTTTATTGTATTAGCATTTATGGTGTAGTCTGGGAAACAAAACACCTTAGCTTTAATAAGTGGTGCTGTTGCTACATGGTTAACCCATATTCCAAAACTTGTGTTACAGCACCCATACTGCAAGTGTGTGTGTGTGTGTGTGTGTGTGTGTGTGTGTGTGTGTGTGTTGTTATTATTATTTGTATTATTATTTTTTTTACGTGCATTAAACAGCTAAACATTAGTTCTGTGTAACCTCATGAGTTAAGTGTATATTTACTGTCTTGTACATCTTACTAAATATTTCAAAAAAATGCAAGTAAACCATTTTCTCGCGTTACTTAAAAATGTGTCAGTGCCATAACTATGTAAATTGCACTCTTGCAGTCCTGGAAAGTACTGATGCTATAGATGTATGTAACTGTGCATTACTGATTATTATTATATTATTATAATATTATTATTTGAATGCATTATTCTCTAAACTCTCGCTGTGTGCGCGTGTTCTGCAAACTTCCCTGTAAACAGGAATAAATTACAAATTGCAGATACTCCATTGACCAGAGCTGCTTCTCGCGTGCCTGTTCTCTTTTCTCTTTAAAAGAAATCCTCCTGGATGTCTATTGGTTCTGGTCACCAGCTTCCATCCAATGCTTTAGCTCTGATGCTGATCTATTTGGAAATTTGGCTGCCTCGCGACGCGGAGCCTGTTCTCAAAGGCTGATCCTCAGCGAAAATATGCACAGTGCTGCCTTATGTGCATGAATGAAAAGCCCTCTAGTACCTTCCAGCCCGGCAGCAAAAATGGAGCAAGGGAGATCTCAGCTAATGGTGACAGTAGCTTTAATACTTGCACAGGTAAGAGACGGGTTTGATTTGTATTTCTTCACCTTTCCTCTGCTGTTGCAATAAATGATTATTGTTGGGAATGCAGTAACATTGCTCTTCACAAGCTTCTCACCTTAATTTGTTAGTTTAGGAGACAGAGAACACCACCTGCTAAGGACCCTTACCATAAGTACCTGGAATTAAAAAAAAAGCATAAATAAATAAATAGACAAATAAATAAACAAACTAACATCAAATTAAGAAGCGACAACAACATGCAAAGTCTGAGAACCTTCAATGTCTTTAAAGGAATCTATTTTATAACTGCGCACAGTTACTTGTTAGTTGTCCGGATTCTTAAGCTGTTGGTATTTTGACATTGCTGAGATTGGAAAATAAATTGAATGCCTCTGTAATACAATTTGACCATAACATGTAATTTAGTTTGGATGTATGCGTTCAGCAGTTTAACTTCTATTTGACTTTGAAGCAGTTTCTCCTGTGAACCCAGGTCTTACTTAAGTGATGGGCAAATTGAGCTATATAATTATCGTTATTTTTTATTTAGTAATGTGCTGCGAATATTCAAAGGAGTAATTTCTTGAGTTTTGTACGTTTCGGATTGAGTTGCTATTGCTGTTCAAGGAGCTTACCAGGCTAAAATAGACACCGTGTTCCAAACTCTACTTTGGAAGCAGCTGCTGCTGCTGTCAGTCTAAGCCCTGTAACTGTTTCGGTACTACACCTGATTAATGGACCTTGCCTCAGAGGAGATGTGCTTATGCCTACTGGAAAATGTGTCCACAATCTGACTGCAGTGCCATTTCCTTATGCCGTCTAACACTTTCAGCACTATTGTTTTTATATTCAGTTGTTGTACTCTGTCGTGAACTTGGATGTGACCCTGGCTGTTCCTGCCTCCAAATCAGATAAGCTCACTTAGCTTTATTATTTGTGTATCCCTGGGGACCCTGATATTTAACCAAGGGGAGAAGAGGCTCCCTGATTTAATAATGCTGCACATGAATAACAAACCCTGACAAATCCTGCCACCTTAAACTGCTCACCCCATAACTGTGGATACTGTACCCTTCGTACTGCAAGGCTGGGCGACTACAGAGAAAAGTGGTGCACCGAGTCACTGCCCTGGTTTAATAGAGAAAAATGTCTTGCAGTTTTTATGTAACACGAAAGAGGGTGCAGTGCGGTTTATTTTCCATTCCAATCCATTTCGAAAATAAAGAGTCGGAAGCTGAAGGGTAAAGCTTAACCCTGTGGTCGGTATCTCGTCCATGCTTGCCAAGCTGGAGGTTGACTGGCATTTGGGTGATTGCTAAGAAAAACGGTGTTGCAGTGCGCGCTGCTTTCCATTTTGAATTTATTCCTCATTATTGCATTATTGCTTTCCTTGATAGAACGAGTTTGTCAACAGCGTTGACAAGCTAGGAACTGATGTTACAGATACGCAAAGATAATATGAGCCCTCAGCAGCTTGCTGGTCTGGCTTTCTAATTGTATAGTCGGGTGCCGCCCCCTACCCCCATCCCTTGTCCTCAACAAATAGGCTACAGTATCTGCTGGGAATCCGTCCAGGATGCTCGTTTCCTTTAGCTACCCTCTGCCCTTTTTTTTTTTGCATCAGACTTTAATGCTTATTTCTCTGGTTATTCTGATGTGTGTGTGTGTGTGTGTGTGTGTGTGTGTGTGTGTGTGTGTGTGTGTGTGTGTGTGTGTGCTGGTTGGGGGGGGGGGTGTTAAGGTGGCACCGCATACAGTCCTGTTTTACACACTCGCAAAGTAAATCATCTGGAGGATATTAGTGGCTGGCAGATGAAGTACCATTTGGTGAAATAAGCGTGCATCCTCTGCAGTGAAAAGTTTTTTTTTTTTTTGTGATGCGAAAGTTTATAGACTGCATAACCGCAGAGCACACAAGTAAAGTGAGTAATGTGTCCAGGGCAAGTACATCTATATAGTAAAATCCCAAAAGAAAAGATATGACTGTGAAGTGAAAAAAAAAACTTTAAAAATATGAAAACAAATTACGTGGATCCCTAAAGTATAGAGTACCAGGACATTCTGTGTGTGTGTGTGTGTGTGTGTGTGTGTGTAGAGGGTAGGGATTGATTGCTTATTTTTTTTTCAAATGCTAACTCACATGCATCTGCAATGAGTTTAATTCTAAAGTAACAGGTGCTGAATATATTACACAAGATACATCCTGTTTTTCTGCAGCACTGCAGGAACTATATAGGAATAAAGACAGAAAATGAGATGGGGTGACAGACGTATGCATAAATAGATGCAGACAGTTAAACTAATGTACATGTTCTTATCCCTGCTACTGAAAGGAACACATGCTGGGCAGCTGGCTTCATCTTCTACTTGTAAGAAGTCTTAACTTCATCTGCCTGAAACCTTCTTAGTTTTCAGTTGAACGTACAGAATGATACACGAATACACAGAATACTCGGCAGGACAACTTTATTTGAGGTGTGTGTGTGTGTCGCGCACGACGTTCTAAGTGGCAAATACAGGAACCGGTTTAAAAGATGCATTCCAGTTATAATTGTTTTATTATTAAGTGGTAAAATGAGATATATAATGTTTAAACGATGCCAGTTAGATTGCTTTTTTGCTGGCTTTTCAGAAATGCAGTGTTAAATTAACTTGCAGATACTGTAACAATCAGTAACTGTTGAATGTGCTTCTAGCATGAAACAGTGGCTTGTTTTTAGCACCGTAGTCTGCAGTGCTAACATGCATGAATTATGTGTTTAAATCCACAATGAACAGCTATTTGATTATGTAGAAGTCTTTTGCTAAATTACCATGGCGTACTGCTATTCTATAAATTACACTATAAACGATGTTCAGACAGCTCAGTTTCTAATAAAGTGGAGCATTTAACGTCTTTGTTGTGTAAAGTGTACTGTAGTGTAGTGTTTCTGAAGTGTAGATTTTTTGACAGGTCTATCACAGTAAACTTTCCATTAGGCCTTTGCCACTCCTTTAAATATGACAAACTTTGTACTTCACTTATTGGCCAGTATTTTAATTTTAACTAAGATTGTGTAACTAATTCATAGACAGGCAAATGTATATTATCAGTATTCTGGCTCAATGTTAAGCATAGATCTATTTTATTTATTTGTCTATTTATTTAAAATTTGTTTACTAGGATAATCCAGCTGGACCACCAGTGTCCATTTTCAGTGGAGTCCTGAAAAGAAAAGAAAAAAGAAATCTAGGGTATATTAATTGCCCTTCAAAACTAGTTTCTTCTTTGAGGCTTAGGATATGTTATCTTTACTAGGTACACTGCACACAATCAACAGTCTGCCAGAAATCATGCAGTGCTCGTAAAGTTCTACCTGTTACATCAGGAGTGTTGCAGTCTCAGTTACTATGATATCAGATAGCCGAATTAATCTAAGGGACATAGCTAATGACATCATCTAGTAAGGACAGAACCTTCTGTGATTCAGCTGTTGTTTAATGCCCATGACCCCGAAGAGATAATGGAAAACATAAATACCTGAGACTGACACATTACTGAATTGGTTGTCAGGTGCCCTGAATAAACAGATACATCTTAATTTTTAACTTTACGGGTTGTTGGTCTCAATCATACTGTGATAAGCAGAAGCAAATGGAATATTAGTAAAATGCTACTTTGATAGTAGTTGCATTGTTGTTTTGAAGCTGCAGAAAAGCTACTGTGCACTAAAATGAGAAGGAATACACAGTGCAAGACAATGGCTGATATAAGCCACTATGATTTATTTGTAATCTGTAATGCAGCATGGTTCTATGAATGCAGGATGGTTCTATGTATGCAGCATGGTTCAATGAATGCAGCATGGTTCTACATACTAAAAATGAAATGTTTCTATTTTGATATACGTTATTCTAAGTAAATTCACTATTATAAATGAAATCAAGCCAGACTATTTAAGATGAGGTAGAGCATATGAAGCAATTTATTTCTAATTTCTTGATAAGCAACCAGGTCCTTCACCTAACAGCAGAGTTAGAATTAGGAAGTAGGAGGACGGTGAATTCCTACCATTAATGTATGTGCAAGGGGATCATAAATCAAGATGCTCTGAAGATAATTTGCAGTGCTTTTTATTCATACAGGTACTCTTGAAAATGCATTATTATTCATGCCTTTCAGCTACCTCTGTTATGTCTCATGATGGCTTTGAAAAATTGAGGTTGGTTAGCATTCTAAATTGTTTCTCTGTCATGCCAGGATCATATGGATTGGGTCCTCTGTACATCTGTTAGGTACTTTACAAATCAGAGATGCTTCCAATTTTGCCTTAACAAATTCTGGTATATTGCTTTCGATTTTTCTGTTTCTGACAAAAACACCACTGTGTAGAACCTGAAAGTCCTCATGTAAAGCTACAGACTTTTTCTAGAAGAAGTAATTTGCTTAGCAAATATTTCTGATTTGACAGCATTCTCAGAAAGGATACATATTTGTTCCTGGTTGACAGCTATGCAATTGCTAATAAATTAAATCATGTGCAAGAGCTGTGTAAATAAATCTGAATTTTCTAGCATCTGGTTTCTGTTACTAACTGCTGCAATCCCAAGTTTGAAACCAAGAAATCAGATAGTTTATAATGCTTTATACTATGAAATGGTGATTATACAACCGAGGACAGGATCTGTGTATGATTACTAATAGCAACACAATAAAATAAATTCAGTGTCGTAGCAGATGTTAATGAAAGAGGCACTTATCTGGAAAGTAGAGCAATCACATAGCAGGCAGATATGAACAACGTAAGATCACATGGCCTGTAGGAGGAGATGTTTTCTTCTTTTTTTTTTTTTTTTTTTGTTTTGTGACTTAGATGTAACTGCATTCCCAGGTTAGATGATATGTTTGTATGTCTGAATGAAATGACATAGAAGTCACTGATAACATTTTTGTACCTGTGACACATTAAGGAGAGTATTGGTTTCAAAGACACTGTTCTGTCATTGCATTGCAACATCTAATCTCCAACTGACTACAGAAACTAGTTCTAGCAATGTTTATAGCTGGATTGCAAAATAGCAAGCATGACTTATGTTGAATAGTGCTAGAGACACTCATAAGAAGTATTGTTTCATTATTTATAAAACTGGTCTCCAGTGTATTAGTAAAAGACAACTGCATTATTGGTGTTTAGTACTTTGTGTATGTGATTATAATTTAATGCGATTATAATTGTTAACCATTGTGAGTTATTATAATTTCATTTCATTTTCTTGTATTTTTGGACTAAGTATAAATATGGAAAGGGAGAAGTGATATTCTTAGTCTACGTTTGCTGTTTGTTGTATTACATTAGCAGTTATCTGCTTATAACTATATTGTCAGATTTTTTGAGAAATGTTATGACAGCATTTTTAGCTTATTGTGCAGTCACATGATTCCGTAAGCTTTCTTAAAATCATTTCAGAACTTAGGATGACTTACAGTTAATGGTATAAAATTGTTTAAAAGCCCTAGGATGTGATTAGTAGGTCTCTACAAGAAGATGGAGAGAAGTTTTTCCTGGGTTGGGTGGTGAAGAAACACAATGTGTCCTATGTATTTAATATAGATTATAATGATTGACAGTGAAGCTGTAGAGATGTAGCAATTTGAAGATATGAGTGGTGGTGTGATCATAAATTCTTTGCAGTAAGTGAAGCATCTTGTTACATTAGAGCTTCCTCCTAGCTTATTTATATTTCCATTGCAGTGGAGATCCATATGTCACATCTTTTTGTGGCTGGCCGAAGATGTGCAGCTTCATTTGAAAGTAGATTATTCTGTTTGTTTTGCTCACTCTCTTTTGAAGTAGGTTACAGGTGTTATCTTCATTGCTTAAAGTATAGTGGACATGTTTTGTCTCAAACCAGTAAGTGTTGACACTGTTTTTTAATATTTCAGTTTTGTGGTCATTAGGTGGGCACATGAATGCTTTACTGTCATTGCAAAGATCACAGGTATGGAACACTGTAATAACAAGACTGTTCTGTCGAAAAATGTGCAACATAATCTCTTAATTTCTGTCGAAGAGTGTGCAACATAATCTCTTAAGTGGAGGTCACTTATGTTTTTTCTGAACATAATAAGAATTCACCGTGTATTATATAAAGGATAATAGCTAACATAAGAAAATTTAACTAGGAAATCATTCCTCAAGAAACGTGAATGAATAAAATTATCTCAGACGTAAAGGTCAGGAGGGCATAATTATTCATACATATCCTGATAAATAGTATTTCCTGGTAAATATTCTTAAATTTGCCTATATAGCATTTGAAACTGTGAATGCTGTTGTGTGTCTTTTTTTAAGCTTTGCATATTGTTTCTACTTGTTTCTAATGCATTCATTCTGCATTAGCAGTTGTCTTTATGACTGAGGCGAGATGTGATTGGCTGTTTTCCAGGCTGTGTATAGAAAGCTCACCATGTAACTGTAACATTGACCGGGGCTGATTTATTTGAACTTAGTTTCTGATTTCCATTTATTAACATGTTTACATATTGTATTTTATTTTTGTATTCTTTTGTTTTTTACATTTTTGTATTTGCATTAAGGTAGTCCTGTTGCCCACAGGGTTTCAAATGATGTGCTACTTTAACTTTGTAACCAAAGCTGTCTAGCATGTTTACTGAAGTAGACAAAACAGCATATTTGGCCCTTTGTTCACTCGAGGACTGTAACTTGTCTTCCTGGAATAAGAAAAAAAACATGCATTAAAAAGTAAGCAACTATATAGGTTAGTCATATCAGACTTCCCCTTTGATCAATAATAAACTAAAAGATTTAAAACAGACTATTCAGTCTCAATTGACAATGAACACAACTCACCTCAACTGGCACTGAATTAGTTAAAAATATTTTTCTTGCAGGACTTCACTTCCTGTGCTCCCAGAATTGTGTACACTACTGCTTGGCAGTGGCACGATAGTGGGGGAAAAGTATAACTTTCCCAATATAGTGCACAGCAATGCTGCAATACTTTATTATGTACTGATTAATCTTACAGGTAGCTGGGGGAGCTTACTTCCGATAACATTATGTTCTGTGATGTAGCATAAGTCAAGGAAAGATAGATTTTCACTTGTGTGTAATTTGCTATCTTGCAACTATGTTTTGAACATTGTCTGCATACTAGTAAAATCAAACTGTGCGCATTAAGGAAAGTTTAAATTTGTGGCTGAGAGATATTTTGTAACCTGTGTTTAATTAATGTAAAATGCAACACAGAAAAATATGAGAAAGAAAAGTCAGGAAGACTAGCCCTACCCCTTATAAATGGCATTATTTATTTCAATTCATAATAATTCCAAATCTAGGAACCAAACTAAAAGTCTTCATATTGTGATTTGCAAGTCTGTGCATTCTTGACTCTTGTTTCTTTCATTACACGCATATCGTTCCACCTGACTGTCAGTTGTTGCCTAAGCCAGCATTTCCAGGCACATGTAGCATAGAACCCTTGTGTATGTCACCTCCGATGAGAAACCGAGCAGCTGAAGTTTCACGGCATGCCCAGGGTTTAATAGTTGCATCAGCTTCAGGCTGCATTCTTTCTTTTTCTTTTCATGTATAAGTATATCATAAACAACAAGCCAGACATTTTGAGAAGCAGTGAATGATGTGATTTGCAAAAACTGAGTATAACAAGTTGGGAGTTAATTATTGTTTTATGACTCTATTGCTCATTCAGTATACAATGTTTTTTTCTGACAGGAGCAGTAAAGTGGTTTATATTTCACTGAACATATTGTTGCAATTTTATATTTAAATATTTTTGTAAACCAAGTACTTTTTCAAAACATTAAAAATTTCTGTGTTGAATTTATACTTTTGAACAAACCTACTGAATCTTCTGGTTTTCTTAAGAACTGGCACTCATTTTCTTCATTTATGAAAATATTCTTGGAAGTAAAGCTCAGTGCTAACAGGCTACATACAAATGCATATCTGTTTCATTTATTAAATTCATTTATTCATTCTTTCAGTTGGCAGACAGGGTAAGACTTTGAGCTGTAGTTCCTGTGATACCGGGTTGGATTCCTTCAGACCTCATATCCCTCTTGTGTGATTATGTATGTCACTTAACCAGACATTGCTCCTGGATTGCTCCTAGAAAACGACTGTGTCCAGTGGGTCAACCTTGTTAACAAATTGGTATTATTATTATTATTTATTGTTTGTTAACCAGGAGAGTGAGCTAGTTGAAAGACCCTTTTCAATGTCAACCCACCCCTCCATATGGCAGAAGTACAGAGATTACAATGTACAGTTTAAGGTATATAAGTCTACCAATTTACATATTTATTTTATTTATTTAGTTTGACATTTCTTTACTGAGAAAATCCGACTGGGCATACACCCATTTTACCAGCGGCCCAGTGAGAAAGGCACCAGAAGTACAGCAGTAAAATTAAAAAATACATAAATTACAGAGTCTGTCGCAACAACAAAGTACAATTTGTATCCATGAAAAAAATAAACAATGTTAGAACACACTATATACACACAATAATAAGTCAAAATATTAGAACACAATATCTATAGACATTGACTCAAACATTTATATCAGGAAATACTATGCTGATTTCTTAAAGGAGAAAGGATAGAGTATGATTGGAATGAAATAATATTTCAGTGTTAATGTATACTGAAGAAAGGCTAGAAAGGAGAGTATATCATGAAGGGTAGTAGTACTAAATCCTAATATAAGAGGATAGTAATGAGTACTAAATCCTGATATAAGTAAATATTAATGAGTGCTAAATCCTGATATAAGAGAATAGTAATGAGTACTAAATCAAGATATAAGAGAATAGTAATGAGTACTAAATCAAGATATACGAGGATAGTTATGAGTACTAAATCCCAATATAAGAGAATAGTAACGGGTACTAAATGCTGATAAAAGATAATAGTAGTGAGTGCTAAATCTTGATATAAGAAAACAGTAATGAGTACTAAATCCTGATATAAGAGAACAGCAATAAGTGCTAAATCCTGATATAAGAGGATAGTAATAAGTACTGAATCAAGATATAAGAGAATAGTAATGAGTAATAAATCAAGATATAAGAGAATAGTAATGAGTAATAAATCCCAATATAAGAGAATAGTAACGGGTACTAAATACTGATAAAAGGTAATAGTAATGAGTGCTAAATCCTGATATAAGACAACAGTAATGAGTACTAAATCCTGATATAAGAGAATAGTAATGAGTGCTAAATCCTGATATAAGACAACAGTAATGAGTACTAAATCCTGATATAAGAGAATAGTAATGAGTGCTAAATCCTGATATAAGAGAATAGTAATGAGTACTAAATCCTGATATAAGAGAATAGTAATGAGTGCTAAATCCTGATATAAGAGAATAATAAAGAATGCTAAATACCGATATAACAGAATAGTACATAGTGTTCTAAAGTGTTGTAGAGTATTGTGTGTCTTCTGTTTTAAGTAGCATGCCCAGATCATATCTCTTTTTTGCATAAGGGATCTGGTACTCATAAAAAGCCATGGAGAGTAGCTAGTTTTGACTCTTTTCTTTCTTTCTGGCAGGAGCTAATCTGTTTAAAGTGTTTAGGAATGGTTTAGGAATGTAGAGTTGAATTTCGTGACTGCTTCTTGAAGGGGTAATTTAAGGGAAGACCAGTTACTGCTATTTAATGTATTAGTAAAGGTCTGCTGGTTAAAGTGTGTTAAGTTATGTACAGTCTTATAAGTATGTTGTTTGCATGGGTGGGTGACAGTTGTGCAGCTAGGGTGGTGATTCCAAATACTGCCTGGTAGTATTTTGGATTACTAGACATATGGCTGTCACAATTATACAGTCAGGATTTAAGTGTTACATTTATGCAATCAGAGCATACTAAGCTCAGTGAAGACTTACTGAAGTGGAATTGGAGACAAAACAAAATATATTAATGTTAGCAGTATAATGAGGGACTAATTAATGACTAATATAGATGAGGGACTAGCTTTGATTTAAAATAAGGTGCAGGAGAAATAACATTGCAATGTAGTTGCAAAATCTAAGTTGATATTTGCCATGTAGGACAGGTTACATAGTTTGTGTGGAATTGTTAACTAACCAATAGATGAGATGCTTGGCAGCAAAGGTTCATATGATTGTATAGAAAAAGATGTGATGCTTACAAATAAGTTATTGCTTGGGCAGTGATCAAAGTGTGTACAGCTGCATGCACTATATACAATAGATAAGAGAATGCTTCACCCCAGAATGCAGATTAGTTAGCAATATTATTTACACTGCTTGGTGGGGTATTTCCCTTTTGTAACTTTGATGCATTTGTTTTGTAATCTTCTACTCATTTGTTAGTTATTACTACTTTTACTTGAACATGATTTTCATTTTCTGTTTTTTTTTAATGGAACTGTATGCCATTAGTTTTAAACAGTTATATAATGTATGACCAGACACTGGTGATTATACAAGACAGTGATCAGAAGACTGTGAAAGGACAAGATAGTGATCAGAAGACTGTGAAAGGAAAAGATAGTAATCAGAAGACTGTGAAAGGATATTTAACTGAAAGTGACACTTCATATGGGGTTTCACCCTAAATCCTGTTACTTGTTACAATAACATATAAAACTGCCTCCAAGATGATAGCAGCATCTGTAAAGTGCCTTTATTCCTACTGTTAAATTATGGATGGTGGGCTAATTGTTAAATCATGGAAATTGTGCCTCTTTATTACTATTCAGGGGACCTGCAATATTCTGATTTGTGGATTGCATATAGCTTCATAGGTAGCTACTAGCCATACAGTCCTGGAGACTACTAAAGAGCCTAGACTGAATTCCCATTTGCCCTAAATTGCCAAATTAAGTGATTTGCTCAAGGTCACACAGCAGGCAAAAGAAGGCTGAATTAGTCAAACCTGGTACCACAGGACATGTTTTTTTTTTTTATCAGTTCATGGCTTTAATTGCCTTAATCCTATGTACTGACTGACCACAATGAAGAATAGCTGTAAGATCAGAATGTAGATTGTGGAGTATGGAATGCAGCAGCTGATGAAAGATGAGAACATGAATAAACTTTATATTTGATATTGCACAGTACACACAATTTAATGCTAATATACGTTTGTGGTATGCACTCTTGTGGGAGGAGAGGCTGGATTCTGCGCTTCTGACCTGGGAATTTCTGGTCATAGGCTTATTCTGACTGCTTATCTGAACTGTTTCTTTCTGAAATTGGTGCACCTTGTTGCTGTACCATAGACCAGATTCAGGTCTGCTAAATCTAGCTTTGTTTGTATAACTTGAGTACTGATCCGGGCCATCTTTTTTTAAAGAAGGTTCCCCTACACCCTAGTACGCAGGGGTGTACATTTAGAACTTGTCTGATTGAAGACTGCTGGAACAGGGCTCAGTTTTGAGCTTTTTTCTTTTTCTGGTTAATTGGGTAACTTGTTTAAGTCAGTTTGTTAATGTTCTATTGTTTAATATGTGTGTATATATATATATATATATATATATAATTGCACTTTATTCATCTGCTTTTACTGTATTTGTGTTTCTTCCTACTGGGGGCATTGACTACAACTCTGATCTGCAATATATAACAATAAGTATCCTTATCTGTGCTTTTAAACTTTTTTTTGACTGTATCTGCTTTATTTTCTGAAAAAAAAAAAAAAAAAAAATATATATATATATATATATACACACTTGCTTCCCACCTTTCTAAGCTAGTATAGTCCAATTTTCAGGTTAGTGCTGAATTCAGGGCCGTGTTACAAATCTCTATGTTTGCCCATACCTTACTTGGATAGAAGGAAGTTTCTCTGTTTACCTGTGAGAGAGGGGAGCTTTGAGCAGCCTATCTGTTTCTGGAGGAGTGATTTCAGCCCAGAAATTAGTAGTTTATTGGCCATTTTGGGCTAATTTCTATCTCTTTTATTTCTCTGCTATAAATACCGTATTTGCCCGGTTTTGTGTGCCGGGCAGCGCCAGTTTGCTGGGGTAAAACTATTCCCGGCTCCACAAAGGCTCCTCTTCATTTTTTCCCTTGGAACTAGACAAACTTTCAACTTAAGCACTCAAGCCATTCATTTCTCAGCCTGGCACTTGCTCAAAACTTATAGCAAGCACATATAAACCCTAGCACTAGACCCTCCTGTACTCTACAGAAGGACAAGGCTCTCTATGCGACCTTACCAGCCATCCAGTAAAACAGTTCACTGTACCTATCCAGACAAGTCCAAAGGGCAGTTTCAGGTGTACTCTCCAGTCCAATTGTGAAACTGGGCATTTTGAGGCAGTGTTACAACTGCCTCATGTACACAGACATCCCTCTCCTCCTACCACCAAACACTAATACATGCAAGGTATGCAGTTATACAGCCAAAGTAGAGGCTAAGCTCTCTCAACCCAAGACTGGATCAGACAGTCAAGAGGAGAAGGGAAATACTTGCATCACACCACCAGTCTTACATAGACCCATTAAACCAGCACTGGCAAAAAACACACATAAATACATTAAAACATACTCGGAGGCTCTAAATAAAAATCTGCAAAACCAATAGAATCCTCCAAAGCAAACATCCAAGCAATCTCCACCCCCAACACAAACCATGACACACATACTTCACAAAACCAGGGTGCCAAGCAATCACAGCCCTTAAGGCAAAATAACATACCCAGCATACTAGTAATGGGTGACTCTATAGTCAGGTACACTGATGTCCCACTCACTAGGCTGAATAAGGAGAAGGTTACTGTTAGCTGCCTGTCGGGTGCCAAGATCCGCCACATAACACAACCACTCAGGTCACTCCAGAACAAGTACAAATATGACTCTGTCATTGTCCATGTTGGTGTGAATGACCTGAGCTGTACTGCCCTGAACTATATTTATTTATTTATTTATATTTGTTGACCGGGAGTGTCCGACTGGATGTAGGTCCATTTTCAGTGGAGGCCCGGGGAGAAAAGCTCCACAGTTAAAATAAACAGACAGTAGTTATATTGGATTACATAGTGATTAACAATGAAAAGTGACATGGAATAGCTCTTTGATCGCATTCTGATAGCATCCTGCCCTCACCAAGAATGATACCACGGTATAAAGAAAAAATTCTCGATTTCAACAATTGGCTAAGTTTTTGGTGTCATTCAAAGGGGATCCAGTGTCTGTCTGCCTGGAATGACATACTCTACAAGCCACGCTGCTTCGTTAGAGACAGCTTGCATCTTTCGCCCTTAGGCTTTCAAATACTGGCCAAGGCTCTTGCCAGCCCCATAGTGCCTTTTTTAGGCAAGGCTCAAAAGACAAACCCACTGCCATAAATAGCACAAGTAACAAAAAACTGAGGGTAATGCTACTCAATGCCAGAAGTCTAAACCTCAAAATGCATGCACTCGAGGCACTCCTCAGTATGGAGAAAATTGATATATGTGCAGTAACAGAAACCTGGTTTAAGGCAACAGAGAGCACCCCAGCACTACCAGGCTACAACTCATACAATACATTTCGGCCACAGAACCCAAACTGAAATACAAAAGGCGGGGGTGTATCCATATTCATCAAGGATACTCATACCTCCAGGTTAGTGGCACAGCACGATGCTTCAGAGATCATCCACGTGCAACTAACAATGGGCAAAACTGCAATTCAAAATGTAGCTTGCTACAGATCACCCACTATGTCCCAGGACCCCCATTCAGCATTTCTGGAAACACTGGGAAAAATAAAGGTCCTACCAAACACCCTAATATTGGGTGATTTCAATTACCCAAACATTAACTGGGAGAACTACTCAAGTACTAACTCCCTTGCCCAACTTTTCCTAGAATTTATAAACTCAAACGCCTTGGTTCAACTGGTCAACACTCCCACTAGAGTTGACAACATATTGGACCTCGTCATCACCAACATGGGTGACCGGTGTTCCACACCAGAGGTCAACCCATCATTGGTTAGATCTGACCATAAACAAATCACTTTGGATATCCATATTCCGCCCCAAACCCTGGACAAGAAAACCACCGTGAAAAATTTTCACAAGCAAACTTCACGTTACTTAAGACCGAGGTGGAAAGTTTCAAAGCCCCCATGCTGAAGGATAACACTGTCCAAGCTGCAAAATCCTTTACTAATGCATTCTACGGGCAGCTACAAGAATGCATGGATCATGCCATCCCAAGCAAAACCAAGACTCACTCCTCCAAGAAAAGGAAACCAGTCTGGTGGACTCCTGCCATAAACAAGCTATACAATAGAAGAAGGAAACTAGTACAGAAAAGAGTAAAATCCCAAGAAGGGAAGGCATCCCTGATCAGAATCAGCAAGAAACTACAATCCCTCATAAAATCATCCAAGGCGAGCTTTGAAAGAAAAATTGCCAAGGTCTCCAAATATAACCACAAGGCATTCTTTAGCTATGTCAAGAATCTAAGTGGCAATGCTCAGATCTGCTCAGAGATAGTGCAGAATGGCACAAAATACACTGAACCGACTGATATCGCCAACATCCTGGCAGACAGATTCAGTGCAAACTTCACCCCCCTCTCACCCCCAAAAGGGCCCATAACCATACCAGAAGAATATAGCGTCCCTGAAATCACAGACACTCAGTTTAAAACAGCCCTCTCCAAAGCCAAAAACACAGTATCAATGGGACTGGATGGTGTCCCAGGCTGCGTCCTACATGAGCTGAAAGATGAACTAGCCCCTCACCTAAACACCCTGTTCAAACTCAGCCTCTCCACAGGCTACATACCCATAGAGTGGTGTACAGCAATGGTTATTCTGCTCCACAAAGGTAGAGCCACAACAGACCCCAGGAACTATCGCCCTATAAGCCTGACTAGTTTGGTCTGCAAGGCTATGGGGCGCATCATCTTGGAACTCATTAACAGAGACATTGGGAACCTCCAAACACTGGACCCTACCCAGTTTGGCTTTGTTAAGGGCAGATCATGCCTCCTAAACCTGGTGGACTTCTTTGAGACAGTTACCAAGGCTATAGACAAGGGAAAGGTGGTACACACAGCCTACCTAGACCTTGCTAAGGCCTTTGACACCATTCCCCATTCTGGTATTATATACAAGCTCACCAGCCTAAACATAAACCCCTACATCACAAGATGGGTTGCCAACTGGCTCACGGACAGAACCCACATGGTGAGAGTTGTGGGAGCTAGGTCTGACTCTAAACCGGTTACAAGTGGCGTTCCCCAGGGCTCAGTCCTAGGACCCCTCCTGTTCAGCATATACTTCTCAGAGGTACAGGCAAGCACAGGAGGACTATGGCTGACCAAGTTCACAGACAACTGCAAACTAGGGACTATAATTGACTCTCTGGCTGACACAGACATCCTCCAAAAGGGTCTCACTGAGATGGATACCTGGTGTCAAAATCATGGCCTCAAGCTAAATGCCAAAAAGTGCCTAGTCATCCCCTTTGGAAAAAAAACAAAGTACCCACAAATTACCACATAGGTGGTAGTCCCCTAAATATGGAACACGTAATAAGGGATCTGGGGACCCAAGTAGATAGTAATCTCACCTTTGATAATCACATTGCCAAACTGGTTAGAAAATCTTTCTACGTGGCCCACCTAATCACAAAAGGGTTCGCATCCAGATCAAAAGAGGTCATTGTGCCCCTCTACTCATCACTCATCAGACCCATCATAGAGTACAATGCCCCATTTGGGATGTACCTTACAAGACACCCTTAACAGCTGGAAAGACCACAGAAGTACCTCACCAAGAGGATTACTGGCCTCAAACAGATGCCCTATGCAGCTCGACTGAAGAAACTCCAGTTGTACTCGGTTGCATACCGCCTACTCAGAGGTGATCTCTGCCTGACATACAAGGCCATGTCCAACCCAGAATTGATGGACATGATCCACCTAAAGAAAACCTTATCCCCTTGAGCCATACACTCTAGGGAGCTAAACCTCACCACAACAATAAATAGGATGTACTGGAGGGATAGATTCCTGTCCCAGATACTTCCCATGCTTTGGAACAAGATTCCAATCTACATTAGGCAGAGCTCCTTGCTAACAATCTTCAAAAGAAACCTTGACAAGTGGGTGGGAAACAGAAAGCTTACCTCAGGGAATCACTTCAGTGGCTCTGCTGGACAGAGGCACAGGGAACTAATCTAAGGGGGCGGCGAAAGCCAACACATTCTGGCTAGGCTTATAAATGCCTTTGGGCAGATAGCCTAGTACCAACCTATGAACCTATATTATCAGCCTAATAATATTATGGAAAGGTTAAGAAATCAATAATCATTTTGATTTGTGTGATAACTTGTACAATACATTTTACTTCCGGCCATGACTTCTTTACATGATTAATGAACTAATAATTGTTTTTTTAACATCATCAACTGTGTAGGGTTTAGTGGAAAAACAATTGCTGCACTTGAGGATATTGTCAGTTTCTTATTTCTAAATCATGGGAAGTGAAAACATTCCATTTTTAGCATGGCCTATGACTTTTGCCATTATTCATGATATCATGATGACAATATCTCAAATCAGCATTATCACTAGTTTCAGTCTGTTCAAAAATGGAATTTAAGTTCAGAAACAATTGTTAATAGAGTTCATCCATGTCAGTGCGCGGGAGTATGCTGCACCAGAGTGTGGTGTTGCTGTACATATTCAGAGGAAAAGATGGATATATTGTTTTTAAACTAATTTATTCTCATTAGCTGTTTTGGATGCTTCATTGTATGAATCAGCCTTCAATACGGCCATTGATATTATGCCACACAAATAACTTATTCTTCTCTGCCTAAAACCGAAATAGTGAAAAATGTATAATAACTGCTATCCATATAGAGGGCGTCCATTTTCAGTTTTGTGTACATCTGGAAGGTTAGATAATTAAATGCTTAGGCTTATGACAGGAATGCTACTTTTCAGAGATATAGCTACACTGTGAGCCATTTTATTCAGATGCACAAATCGAAGAAATCTGAACACAGTGACTTGAAAATGTCTTTCTATTCCAAAAAAGGCAATTGCTTTCTCATTGTGAAATTAATTATTTGAATGTTCTGACTGTAATACTGATTTTTCAGATAATAATAATTATAATCAGTTGATATGGGTGTGGGGTTGTAGGATCTTGCCACCCACAATGACTGCATTCAGACAAGCATAGGTTCCCAAGCTTCAGATTAGTTTTGCAGA
Source organism: Protopterus annectens (assembly GCF_019279795.1). Lineage (NCBI taxonomy): Eukaryota > Metazoa > Chordata > Ceratodontiformes > Protopteridae > Protopterus > Protopterus annectens. Next base: position 1,268,587,609 of record NC_056745.1, read on the forward strand.
TTTTCTTTGGGGAAAAATGCTTACCATCTGTTAAAAGCCCAGACACAACATGTTCTGGTTTTGCAAATTAGCCATAGATATTCTAATTCAGGCAAAGATCATAGAAATATCTCATTTATCTATCCTTTGAAGTAGCTTTGAGCTATCTTATTAATTCACTCCTCACTGAGGGCAACCTTAGGTTGAAAGAGGTCATCATGTATGCAGCCATAAGGTGTGGGTTAATGTTTTTTTTCTGCTTTTCCTGCCCTATATCGCTGCACATATGTATTGTTCCTGCCAGTAAACAGCACTGCCCAGCAACCTTGGAAGATACAAGTCATTTTTGTTTATCTTCCCCTGAGAAACTGCACAGTCTCCGTCTGTTTTCACGCATATACACATGGCTGTCCCACCCCACTGGAGGTTCACTTTGGCCGTGTCCCATCCTCCTTTTGCTGTCTGCCCGCCTCCTCCACTGCTGGCACCAGTAATCAAACTCTAGATGCCCAGATAACAATGAGGGCTCCACCCCCTCTGCCATGCTATTGTCTTTATATTTAGTGAGGTTATAGTCACCTAAAATATGAATATTGCCATTAGCTATAGAAAATTAAATATGAGCAAAATAAACAAAATTGGTAAGTATAACTCCAAAACTCATTACATTTCCAAGGCAAAGGCTGTGGCATTCATTAAGTCTGATGTGTTTCTTAGGCCATCAGGTAAGTGGCTTGTAGAAATCTGATAAAGGCATCGGCACATAAATGAAATAAATAATGGAAGACTTGAAAATAAACTGCTCTTGTGGCGGTATTCAGTAATATACATTTTGAGTTTGCAAGTATGCATCTTTCTCCGGGATATAACTTGAGACCTATCATATTAGAGGATGGTAACAAGAAACCTTTTTTGAACCACTGCTAATGTAAATGTCCATGGTTAAGGAATTAAAATCAATTACATTCTTTAAAGGTATTGGCAAGAATGTAGTAGCTGAGAACAATTACTTGGGAATGTAGCAAGTTGAATGTAACAACTGGACTTATCACATCTTATTGAAATATTTATATAATATATCAATAATTATGATACAAGGGTATATAAGCTTGAGACCAGTAAAAACTGAAAAAAATTCAGATTTAAGAATTGCATTTCATATGTAATGCAAGGGAATTCAAAATGGCACAGCTAATTAACTGAAAGTTGCCATAAAAATGAATTACCTTTGTGGAGCGAAATGATTTAAAAAGGTTGAAGTATAAGAGAATTATCATCATAGTATGGGATGGAATACTGCTTATGCAAAATAAAATATGGTACTGAAGGGTCACAGTGAAGTAATCATGTAATAAAAATATATTTATACACACCATGATAGATTTATATTTGGGATCAACTTCACAAGGAACATATGTAGATTAACCAAAAGGCATTTAGACAAAATTCAAGCATTTTGGGATCTGTAGCATAACGTAAGAAATAGAAACGCAGATGCATACACATTGCAGCAAAAATCAGACAGCAGATATGATGAAGCTGGTCTTGTTAATGTGTGAATTATGACCTGTCACTATTAATAAGTACATGCAGTAAAATAAATGTGATGTGAATAGGAGAAGAGGATAATGCATCAGAAATGACAAGTTTGTTTCTTGGAAATAATATTAGCTAGATGCCATGCCCTATCTTTAAAAGCTGAGAAGGGCAAGACAGTCAACTGAGTTCATAATTACATGCAAAGATACAACTGTGTCTTCAAACTAAATGGTGCATAATTTAAACAGGTGGTTCCGAAATAATTTAAGTCATACTGCTTAACTGGAATGCATAATATTGTAGCAAAAATGCACTTTATGTTTGTATGTTATCTTAAGAACCACAAAAATATAGGCATTAATGCTGTCACCACTTTTGTGCAAACATAATCTTCTCAAATCTCAATTTAGTAATAGAAAAATAATCAAAAATGCAAGTCCTTGGCAAAGTGACTTCACCAAACTCACTTTCTGCAAAATCTGTCATTCATAATGTATAATATGGGAGGGGAGAACAAATACTTTAAAATGGTCTGTATTATTCATTATGATCTTATAGATGTACTTCTTAAAAAGTGTTAACCATTCTGAAATTTCAAATGAAAACAGTTTAATTTTATTTCAAGCATTTCTTCCATTATACTGTTTGATATTTAACTCCCTATCCTGATCCATTTTTGGTACTAGAACTAGCTTCTGATAAACAAGTCTGCTTCCAAGACTAATTCCACTCTGTTACAACATGGCACTGAGAATAGTAAAAGGGACGTAATTGTATATACTGTAAAACTGGTGCAATAAAAGAGACAGAAGTGAAATCTGAATATGCTGTAGCATTTCCTGTCTGTTTTATTACATAAGCAAGCATGTTGCATTGTATGCATATAAAATGTTAGCAAGTCTGACATATTGTAGAAAGCTGATGCCTAATCACAGTGCTAAAATCATCTTCCTCTTAATAGCTCAGTTGTTTTAAGGGCAGTCATGTACATGGCTAGCTCCCCAGGTGCGCAGTAGCAAGTCCCGCCTAAACCCTGAATATTCATGTTGATGTCTTCACTGGCTACATGAATAATCATTGGGTATTCGCACTTAGCTTGAGGAGGCACTATAATTACATAATGTCTTTTTTTTTTTAATTTCTTGGGGGGGGGCTGCACCCCCATGTACCTTCCACACGCCCTGCAAATTAAATATACCAACGCTGAGATTGTACTACATTGAGGAAAAAGGTAAATTGTATGTACGATATCACAGTGAAATCTGCACAAGCATAATTTGAATATGATGTCACCACCTTTTGGGATGTCAGTCATGAAAGTGACACCCACACCACACCCACATCTGTATGAACCACCCTGGGAGGTACACATGTACAGGATAACTGTTTTAAGAAGTAACAATAGCCCATCTTCTGCAAAACTTGCAAAAACCATTTAAGTTGCATAATATTCAGTAGTTACATTGTAACTGTGTATAGCTGACTACTAGTGAATCTTTCTGTTTGTTTCACATACACTTGTAGCAATCTGAAAAGCCATGCATGCATGCTATATATGAGATTACACCAAGCGGTTTAAAATAATTTGCCTTGTATTAAGTAAAGAGTTTTTTTTTTCTTCAAGTAGAAAATTTGAAACTAGAATATAGCAAAAGGTTTATGTGGGGGCACAGCCACTTTCACCATGGGAGAAACAAGGTGCTCATGTCTGATTTAAAATAAAAGATTTTAATGTTCCTTATTATTGTCTTTAAGCTGACTATAATAATGTCAAGTCAGTCTACTTTTAGGTTGGTTTAGTTTATATGCAATTTGGGAATACATATTTATGAAATTCTTTCGCTCTATTAAAAAATGCAGGCTCAGTTTTCCAAAATGTAATGACAAAATAGCAACTAATTACTGTGTCCATTGAAGACTGAGTCAGTGAAACTCATCTGGCTGAGAATGATAAGTTAACTAAGCAACATACTAAATCTTCCTGAACTTAAACAGTGGCTGGTGACCTTGAATTTCCTATACCAATTGAAGGGGGACAGGGTCACTATACATTGACGGAAAATGGAGGGATCCCATATAAAATAGTTTTGTACATTTCCCCTTTGATCTACTACTTTGAAATGAATAGGCTATGCTGAATTGCTCTTTGAACTAAGCCATATTTCTGAATATATTCGCCTGATCTTTGAGATGCATATCACATTGCTGCCAGATTCTACTCCTTTGCATTACATATGCACAAACTATCAATATAATGTACTGATATTGACTAAGGAGGATACTAATCATTTCTTAGACAAAAGAAAATGAAATTCTACAGACAGATGCTTGTCATTGGATATAAACCAGCTCAGTAGAACATCAGAACAAAAGTCACCTGTTTGACAAAGGATCCTGTGCAACTGGGGCAAATCAACAGGAAGTACTGCTTTTGGATGTACGGAGTCATGAGTCAGAAAATCCCGGATAACTTAAACTGACATTTTTTTCTTTAGTAATAGGAAGTCATACCCACGATTTGTGGCAGAACTCAATTCATTCTTGTCTTTTTACTTTGCTGATTTATAGATGTGCAAAGAAACAAGATTCTAGTTTCATATGTTTGCCAATTTACTTATAAATAGTTTCAATAAAATATTAACAGATCATGACAATACACATCTGTTAATCAGATTTGATTACTCAGTTCAGTTAATTTTTATCACTTGAATGGAAACTGCTCAATAATATAAAAATATTTGTCACTGATTATTAGCATCTAGAGGTTGTTTAATGGAAAAAAAATCTTTTTTTAGTAACTTCCTTCTTCCTCCTGACAGTTGCACCACATTGCATACAACTCTACCGCATTGGTTCCTTGTATTTCTGAACATTTCCTTCTAACAGTAAGCAAATGCATTTAATCACAGGCAATAGGTTTTCATGAATGAGGTAATTTTAGAATAGTTAAAGATTTTCATGAGAGGATGACATCCCATGTTATGAACACTTTGATATAGTTTTTAATATGTTTATTGAGAACTGCTGTCTTCAGCCTCTCAGTTCCTATGCCACCAGCCTGAGGCATTATGGTTTTACCTTTTTATTAGTAATTATTAGTCGATAACTAAAATAATTAGCTCCTTGCTGAATGCAAGGATAGTGCCTTGAAGTGTCCTGCTTTACTTCTGAACTTGGAAATGATGCCTTAATGAAAGGCAGGCCGTTTACAATTAGAAATAATGATATCATAAATCTCCTCCTGTAGAAAATATTCATTACACAGTATTTCTCTTAGACGTATACCTTAAAGTACTGTTAGATGGCCCAATGGAATTTAATTACTAATAAATTCATTATATTGTTAAGGTAAAAAAATCTTTGTGTGCGTGTGTATATATACTAAGGATAGATACACAGAGTGTATATTTTAAATGGAAGCCAGCATTGTATTAGAATTGAGAATTTACACTAAAATTACTGATTTTTAGATGGCAAGGATTTGACTCTCATTCAAGGTTGTGCAAAGTCAGAGCAAGTATAGACAGATGTAAAAGAAAAAGCCCCCTCTCTGAGGGAAGCATGGAAGGGTTTGCCTCCAAAATAAGTAAATATATTGCAATGGTATTAAACCTGAAATATTGCTGATTCATTCAGTATTACAGTGAAGTGGGTATTTGGCAACACATGGCTCTTACTTTGTTGCAAAGTAGCCGTATTAATGGGGAAGCAAAAATTATAGTCTTTGCAGGTTGAATGCTGTAAGAACTGAATTGTTAACTTCAAAACAAGCGTCATATTTTTGTTTTGAAAGCTGACTGTTCAGGACAGACTGTAAAAAGCTGCTACCAGATAATGGAAAATGTTTTCTGCCCTGCAATCAACTGAGTACTAGAATATGCTCTAGCTTCATCAGGATAAACTGAGCTGTTTCCTGCATGACTCATGAAATCTCATATAAGTGTGTATGTACACACACACACACACACACACACACACACACACACACACACACACACACACACACACACAGCTTTTTTCTCATTAGTTCATTAATTTCTTGGTATACTCTGTGGTTATCTAACAGCTGCAAAGAAAAAAAAGCCATGTTATTATAAATCTGTAAGCAGTTAATCTTCAGAAAGAAGACCTAAAAGTTGATGTTATGGTAAACTTGTATTTACTGTGGTCAACAAATTCAAACAAAACTGCCGATGCCCTTTTGGATGCCACCAGCTAAGCAGACACACTGTGTTTTGTCATATCTTTCTCACTAGTTGACATCTTCATAAAAATAAAAAGAGTACTTCTTTGATATTATGTAATGCAGTTCACATCTGGTTAGTAGATCTTGATAAAAAAGAAAAAAATAGAGGAATGCTACTATGGGATTTTCTATCATTCTGGAAATAGCCTCGTCAAATACTCGAGGGAAAAGGGTACAACTAGAGGATATGTGATTTCCATTTTCTGCCTCAGAAAACGGAATTGGAGATAAATATATTTCATTTGTTTATACATTTTCTATAATGTAGAGAGAGAAGGAAGATTTTTGTCACTAACCTTTCTTAGTGTGTAATGTAAGTATTTTTATTAAGAAAAAAAATCATTAGAAATTTCACAAACATTTTCTGAATATCAGTATGCCCTGAGGAAATGTCCTAGCAATGAAGCGTTGGTTAGACATCTGCTGAGTTATGTTTTTCATACATTTTAATATTTCAGTGCAGTAGAGAATAAGAAATGATGCGAGGACAAAGAGCAGGCACACTGAACTGTGCTTAAACTAAATATAACTGGGACAATATTAAAGGATACTTTCCAGTTTTGGGATTGAATTTTAAGCTTTCCTTGAAGACTGTATTAAAGTAATTCTGTTCAAGAATGTTATTCTTTTGCGATTGACAATTGAATATGTTTTAAAACTATTAAATAATGAACAGTTTGCTTTTTTGTCACTGTTTATCAATGCATTTTGAATGTATTTAAGCAGGGCGAGTGTGAACACATTTTAATTCAGTGCAGCAGGAAAATATTTTATTGAAAGAGAGTAGCTTATGAAAATCAGACAGCAGAAAAAATGTTTTTATTTTTTTTTATTCTTTAATTTGCTTAATTGACTTGCTTAAAGACCAGTGCCACAAGTTGCTTGGTTTTCTACACTATAGAGTACACTATCTGGGAGTTTCAGATGTTTTCACACCCTGGCAGAAATATAAAGAAAATGGCATTGTAGCTTAAGTGCTATATTGTATTCAGAGCAAAACTCTAGCTGTATGAACCTTACAAATGGAATCCTGTTCAAGCTAGTCAGACTTGCTGTGGATCCTGTTTTTTTTTTTTGTTTTATTTCCCAAGGTGATAGAACCCCATGCTCAGCTGTTCAACTTGCGGAAGTGGTGCTGCTGCCTTATAATGCAGTTGATATTTTATGAAAACTTTTAAAATCATTAATTTCTGCTAACTATATGGCACTGACCTTTCACTTTCACTTGTTATCCAAACTATTTGAGCCCGAACCTTTTCTTTTTCTCCAGTATTTCATTCTGTTTCAGCTGTGGATAGCATTATGTAACTGCTCTATCTCCTTACACTTTTATACAAGGACCTCAATACCTTTCAGACAAAGCTATTAAACCAGTTCAGTGTTTTTTGTATAATGGGCAAGTAAATATATATTATATAATAAATAAATACTCCAACCACAGTTATAGCTATTCAACAAATTCCAAAGTCACAGCTACCCTATTTAATTACTACGTCCTTCAGCCATCTCAAAAGCTATGAACACATGACACATGGGTCATGATAGTATACCAAGTCACATGATTTATCAGCACCAAATATGACCTAGCGGATATGCTAGTTAACCTGTTAAATTTAAAACTCTCAACTGGTTACTGTCTCTAAGCTTGGAAAACAAACATTACAGTGCTGATACAAAAGGATGGCCTAACCACAGACCTGGATTCTCTGTATTCCATTTATGTCTTTCTTCACTTGATCTGAGTGTAGCATTTTTATCAATGTGAGATCTGGCCTTCTTTGATATTGGCAGAGCAATGCATCTTCGAATGCTCAACTGAAGGAACAAAACCTACATCAACCTATTAATATGACACATTGGCGTGAGGGATTCTTATACCAATATATCCACTACATCTGAAGCAATCTTCTCCTGTAGAGAAACACCCTTGTTATTTTCAGGGTAACCCTAGGCAGTCTTATGGGCAGCCTTAAATTCACCCCCATTCTCTCTCATATTATCCTCCTTGAGACTTGAGGAAGCTTTTGAAGTTTTGGACACTGGTTACTGGCCGAGCATTTTAATGGTCTGCAGAGTAATTGCCTATCAATGATAGGTTCATAATCATTGTTACTTGCCTAGAAATCAATCAAGAATTTGGAATTTTGCACATTTTTTTACTAATCAGCAAGTTGGTTTACTACTGGCATGTCGAAACTGCACCAATCGACTGTTTATAATATTGACTCTAAATGTGGAATACAGCATGCTGAAAAGTAAACCAATTCGAAAATAAATACATCTACAGCCATGATTTGATGTATTTGACATAGTAAGAGGTGATGTCATTCACTTACTGCTATGAACATTAACATGCTGTTAGACTGCACAGTCAAGGGTACATTAATTATACTGTTTATGCAGGTGGGGCTATGCCCCCTGCACCCCCATACTCCCTTTACATTAAATATACCAAATCCAAGATTGCACTTTATTGCAGAAATGGGCTAATTCCCTGTTCCTCAATGAACTCTGATCCCCCTGCACAATGTCAAACCCAAATGCTTGCCTGACACCACCATTTGGTGTAGTGTAGTCGATTGATTTGGTTTGACATTCTGCCCACTTGGAACCTGCAAGTCGATCATTTGCCAGTCGACTCATGTAGTTTCCAAGTTTTAATTGTAAATCTCTCTCTCTCTCTCTATATATATATATATATATATATATATATATATATATATATATATATATGTATATATATATATATATATGTATACACACACACACACACACACACACACACATATATATATATATATATATATATATATATATATATATATATTCCCTCTCACACAAAAAAATCTCCTTTCTACCTAACTTGATTTTAGAAATAGACAAACTTAATTTATTTTAACTTGTGGCATGTTGTTTAGCAAAAAGGTAAACTTTATGTATTAGAATACTTTTTAAAGATTTGCTTCTAGAGCATTTGTAAACCAACGACATATTACCTCTAAACAATTCATAGCCAATGGTGAACAATTTTTTCTAATTCCATTTTTTTTGACAACCAGCTAATGTAGTACTTTTGCATTCTTTCAAGTTTAATAATCTTAGTCAAGATACATATACAGAAAGATGACACATACTCAGTGTGTTTTCTGACCATAGTTTTAAATAAGATTGACATAATGCATACACATGATGAAATTGGGTGGAAGGTGTCCTGGATCACAAAGTAACCGTTCCTGGTTATTGCATTCATGTTTAGCATGAAACAAAAGGAACTAACCACTAATACCTTAAAGCTTAACAACATCAGACACTTTTAAACTATCATGGTAGACTGAATATGAATGCTATCTAGTCAATTGGCAGAAACGTTTGGTAATTATTTTGCACATCTAAAGAAATATTTTTCTGTATTGTCCATTTAAAAATTTAAATAATGCTGCAAAATGCCTCATTTTCCAAACTTGTTAACTTTAACTTTATTTTTGCATCATCAGCAAATTTGTTCACCCCTACATAGGCAAGACAAGAGAAAGGTTGACATAAATAGATTTAAATAAATAAGGTGATGCAACATGAATAGGGGAATCCTCCCTCTGCCACCGTTAAAATGCTATTTGTTAAATTACTTTGTACACAAACCTACATTTTCTGACTTCATCTATTTCCTGACAACGTTATTTCTGCATAAGGGGAATTCAGGTCAAATAATGTTTCCAGAGCAGGGAAATGTGGGATGCAATCAAAAGTTTTTGATAAGTCCAAGTATATAACATTGACAGACATATTTTCATCATTGAATAAATCATGCTGTTTATAAATATTTAAAAATATCTGCCAGTAGTAACACAATTTTTTAAACTGTAGCCTGTATGTTTTTTTTTGTTCATTGTTAAAGATTATTACAAATACTTTATCAGAATTTTTATAAGACTGTGTTAAAGAATATCAATATTTTTCAAGCAAGTTCACCTATTTTGAAGTAATTAAATTAATTTCAATAGATGTAAATTTGATGAGTCATATTGGTCCTACTTTGTCTATATTGCAGGCAGAGGCTAATAGGGCTACAGTTATCCAAAGCTGCACATATTATAGGTTCAGAACATCATAGCTGTTAAACTAGCCTTCTGAAAGTTTCATTATATTATAATAGCTATACCTTCAACTTTAGTGTAGCTTAAGAGATCATAGAGAAAGACAATGATATCTAACTATATGCTTCTGTTAAAGTTCAGCTGTGCATCCTCATTAACCATGCTTAGCAAAAAAAAAAAAAAAAAAAGAATCTGGTTATCACAACAAATGTGTATGCTAGATAGAGAGTAGCCGATGAAGTAATTCAACGGCTATTGTTCCATACCACATACACTCATACCTACCACCAATTTACTGTGTTCAATCCACCTGGTAGCTGTCTTTGTAATGTGGAAGAAAACTAGACCACCCAAAAAAAAAAAAAAAAAAAAACATGCAAACACAGGGAGAACATGTAGACTCTACACAGAAGTCACCCTGTCAATAACTGAATTGGAGAAGCTTCTTGCTTTGAGATCACAATGTTACGCTATGTACCACTTGCCTTGCATGTAATACGTAAAGGAAAAAATCATAGATTAATTCAACTAGCTGATCTTAATCAAGTGAGTTATGTGAAAAATATCTTGCCGCCTGGTAGTAATAAATAGATTAGTGGTTTCTGATTGGGCAGTTAATGGAATTAGTGTACATCATTTTATAATCAAGACGAGCAGCTCTCAGTTACTTTCCTTATCTCTTGCATTGTAGAAATTAACTGCATCTATTTATATTCACTCGGTATCTGTTCAACATTAGAAGTTTAATATCACGGGCAGGCATTTAACATTGCAAGGTGTCAAATAATTCTCTTACTAACACCTAGCCATAGTGCTACACAGTCCAACTGCCCAAATGCTTGTGATGCCCTTACTTCATTAGAAACTCTACAACCATCAGGCACTAGAATCCATCATGCAGTGTACGGTGAATACTCCAGTGGTAGCATATTCCATTCTAGGTGGTTGTCTCAACACTCATTCTCAGTGAACTATAGATAAGCAGTTTGTTTGACCTAAAGTCACCACTTGCCACTAATCAGTCTGTATTTTTAGCTGTAAGGTGCTCTTTAGCATTCCTGTTGCTTGACTTTAAATGATAAGTGCTACAGCTTTATAATAATTCCTAGTGGATCATGCTGATCTCTGCATAGAAAAATTAAATATAAAGTCAAAACACTCACTTTATATGCAGTATAAAATCACCTTTAACAATGGAATTCTAATGTATAAGGTTAGCCATGGTAACATCAGGGCCTACCATTTGTCAAACAGCTTGCTAGTTAGCACGAATGGGAGGGCGGAGGAGTTTGGAATGAGCAAAATTAAATCATTCTACTTTGCTTTAGTCACAGATAAAGAAAGCTTGTCAAGTCATTGTAATGAGATTTCTTGAATGTTGTTTCAATGTATTTTGTGTACAAAATATACCGGAAGAATGCAAAGTTCCTGTAATCATGGCTGCACAGGTAAAAACTTAACTCTCCAAAGCCAAGAACATAGCATCCATGGGACCTGACAACATCCCAGGCTGCCTTCTACATGAACTACAGAATGAACTGACACCCCACCTAAGTTCCATGTTCAATCATAGCCTCACCTCAGGCTTTGTGCCCATTGAATGGCATACCGCAACAGTTATCCCACTCCACAAAGAAGGGGCCACAACAGACCCCGGGAACTACCGCCCCATTAGTTTGACGAGCCTCGTCTGCAAAGCCATGGAACGTATCATCATGGCACTCATAAACAAAGACATTGGAGATCTCCAAACCCTGGACCCCACACAGTTTGGGTTTGTAAAAGGCAGATCATGTCTCCTAAACCTGATAGACTTTTTTGAACTAGTCACCAAAGCCATAGATGCTCCCAAATGATCTCATGGATGCCATGCCTAATATCTACCTATGAACCTTTGGCATTTGCTAGCATCAGAACAACTATCTTCAATGAAGAGGTAATTGGAAAAAGCATGACTTCATCAGATAAAGACAATTCAGTCAGTGTTTTGACACTGCAGAAGGTTAAATGACCCCATCTTCATTATATGTCGTTCATGGGCTTAACCAGAGAAAACATGTTTTAAAAAAATGTCAGTCATGGCTTTAGTAATCCAACATGTATTTAAGCAAACTGAATTAATTTTAATGGGATGGAATTAAGTAATGTTGTATAAATGCATTGCCATCTCGAAGTACTTGTAAGCTTTTGATTAAATTCACTGTTTCAGAAGACTTCCATAATTTTTATTACCTTACATTTTGTAAGGAGACTTCTAGAATTTATCATGCACTGCCCTTTCAGTTATATAGACCTGAAATCTTCTTTGCTGTAGCACACAATACTAGTTAAGGGCAATAGGTATACTGTGCCAGCTGCTGTGACACCGTACAATGGAACGGATGTGGGAATTACATAAACATCTGGCAATAAAGAAAGAAGTATGTGATACAGATGTTTATGGAATTTCACTAGATAATGGAGACGTTTAGCAATACTAAGAAATCATCAAATGATGATTTGCTTTTAAACATGGATAGGAGCTATTTCAACATTTGTACTAAAGGTTAAGTAACTTGTTGAATCAATCATTTTTTTTTATATTTGTGTGTACCACAAGGACAACTGCTTTGCAATGCAGTTTTCTCCCACATCCTAAAGACATGCTGTAGGTGGATTGGACACTCCAAATTGGCCCTAGGTGTGAGTGTGTGCATGTGTGTGCCTTCAGTGGAAGGTTTGGTGCCGGGCTGGTAGCTCGACACTGTAAAACTCCACTGCCAATCATGAGCAGACAGCTGATCCGCTGTGGCAACCCCTAACTGGGAAAAGCCGAAAGAAGAAGAAGAAAGAAGTTATATATTTAAAAAAGTATAACATGAAAAAAAAATTACTTAACAGCCGTCATTTTAATGTGATAGCGTACTTAAAGAAAGCTGTTTATATTCCATTATAGTCCTGAAATAGCAGGTTAATGCACATAGAGTAGACTAACTCGGTATAGGGCTGTGACTTTATCATATAACCGTCCCTGTCACAGCAGATTATCAATGCCATGGTTGTCATTAGTGCTTAATCTAATGCCTTTTTGATAAAATAATGAACCTTATATTGGAACTGACATTGATTTCTTCGAGACTGGAAATTATTTTTTTGTCATTTAGTTTCACAACACATTTATCTACCTGTGTGCAGTGCTCTAGAACATTCTAAATGAATACACTATGCAATATGTAGGCACCCACTCGTACAGAATTAGATGGATACCAGTTAAATGTATAATGAGAACAGGGATGTTAATAAGTTGTTTGTTTATACCCACATCATGCAGTATTTTTATCATGACTATGGTTTAGGTGTTCTGGTTAATAACTCATTAATACAAATGAATATAGACTTATGATGATTCTCTTGCCTCTTGTTTTAACCATATGATGTAGTATGTTGTACACAGAAGGGACCTATGCTAGACAGATACACACATTTGTGTGTGTGTGTGTGTGTGTGTGTGTGTGTGTGTGTGTGTGTGTGTGTGTGTGTGTGTGTGTGTGTGTGTGTGTGTGTGTGTGTTAAGGGGTTTGGGTAGGGGCTGTGGCATGTGTCAGTGTGTTTTGTTGGTGTGACGTGTGTGTGCAAAGGGAAAGTAGCTTGCGGGGTGGTGTTTTGTGTGTGTTTGTATGTAGTGCGACCTCGGAGTAAGAATATTTAAGTGGGAGGGGTGTGGGGGTGCAGGGGTGGTTGCCCCCCTGCTTTCATATAGTGTATGTGTGTGTATATGTATGTATGTATGTATGTATGTATATATATATATATATATATATATATATATATATATATATATATATATATATATATATGTCTTTCTGTAACATTTGCAATTTTATGTAGAAATCAAACATATTGTATAATTTGATTTCATTAGCTTGTGAAGCCCCAAATAAAATGTTCACCAGCTGTGTAGGCTTCCAGAGAATTTTTTTAAAAGTCCTTAACTGACCGTTGTTGTCTAGTATGGTGAAACTGTAACTGCACCAGACAAGTGACTTCAAAGGCCCAACACACAATTCACTTAGATTATGCAAGCCTGTGCAGTTTGTGAAAAAAGCACCTACCTGTTGCTGGGGTTAGATAATACTATATATTACATATATATCTATACACATAGACAATCGTTTGCAGGTCATGATGATTAATATCACTCTGCTTTTATACTGGTAGACATCTCAGAATACTTCCTAATGAAGCCCCTGCTATATAAACCGTTGCACTGCCTCAGAGTGAGAAGAAATCACCCCAGGATAACACACTCTGTTTTAATGTCAAAATGCCAGTATGGCCTACTTGTGATTGTCAGTATGTATTTCAATCATTCGTGTAATGGCCTTAGGTATGGTACCCATCATTACTGATTTAGTTTGTACATCTTTACTGCTGGAAAAATTTGATTGAGTTATACATCATTTTATTCAGTACAGTTAGCCTATTTGCAATAATTTTGCCTTACTCAAGAATTGGTTAGGGAATGCTTCCTGTGGGCTTGGCATGTATTTGCATTTTGCTATGCTCTGTGAAGCCAATGCCAGATAAAAATGGTGTTGCAAGGGCAGTATACTTGTGTTTTGTGGACTGCAAGTATTCATGCATTATTTTGTATCAGCTTCCTTCCTTTCAGCAGGCTCTAAGTATGTTTGTATTCTACACTTTACTGATTTGAACACTTGAAAGATAAAGCTACTTTTCCAGTCTACATGTCATAAATCAAATGAGTTCCTTTTGTCTATTAAACAGAGAAACCTTTTGTCTCATAATGATGACAGAGGCCTTGAACTCTAAAAATGTTTAGGTTATTTCACTGGATAGAAGCATTCAAGTACATTTATCTTAGAAACAGAAGCAAAAGCATTGTGCTAAAGTTACTTCATTTTACATATTCTGTCATTGAAACATCACATTTTTTGGAAAGGAATTCAAAGAAAATATATACTATATTAAAATAATTTAAAAGTAGAAACAAGAGCAACATATCTATTCACAAAATACCTACTCATTAAAATATATCAGTAAAATTACTCTAGCATATTTACATGCAATTAACTCAATAAATGGATAATTAAATGCCTGCATGCTTAAAGTCCAATATTTTTAGAGTTCATCTCTACTACAAAAATTGAATTAGAAAATGAGACATTTTGACTTTGCAATAATTAGTTTGACATTTTAAATAGCTTTCTAGACCTCTAATATCATTCCTCCACACATACAAAAAAGAAAAAAAACATGTTACAAAAGTTAGGCAATTGCACTAAAGGCATAACATGTTATGTGTGTCTGTGTGTGTATCAATAATGAATGTTTGGCATGTTAATCAACTAACACACAAAACATGGAAAAAGCATGAGACCCCCCCGCACCACCACAGTAGTATGTGCAAGCCTAATTCTGCTTCTAAAGTACAGCTTACCTGCAAAAGCCCTTTCTATGACACTTTGACTGCAGAAGACACTCTGGGCACTCATCTCATGCTAGTGTGCACCAGCACATGTGCTAAGCCTGTCCTGTAACCTAAGTCTAATTAAAGACTCACAGTCATGCACAGACTAAGGGTGGTATTCATAGCCCGGGACGTCACATTTTCGTAGCAGTGATCCACAAAGAGTGGTGCTATGTGGTTATGCAAATCCCGAACTCTCAGTATGACTGTGAAGTGCAGAGGACTATTTATAAACATGCCCCCTATCGCAAAAGCATAACGTGATTAATGCATCAGTGACAGGGGAACAACCTCTACGGTGTTATGGGGCTTTGTACATATACATATGAGTTTGATTCATCTATAATGAGCTAATTTACATATGAATAATATAAATAGCCCTGAACTTATGCCAGTAAGCAGCAGTTTTCTTACTGAATATGGAGATGTAAAGTTCGATTGGCTGGTGGCTGTGCATACTTGGACATTTTACTGAATGGGTCACTTAGGTAACTGTTTCATTTTGATGCTTGGGCATACCTGAATATATTAATGAAGTGGTTGCTTGGGTTAATGCTTCATTTTATTGCTTGTGCATACTACCAAATGTTACTGAAAGATTGCTTGGGAAATGTTTCATTTTGGTGCTTGTGCATAACTAGATGTATTACTGAAGAGGTCCCTTGGGTAAATAATGCATATCTGTCTCAGAGAAGTGCTTGTGCATATGTAGTCAGACTGCTGAAGAGATCACTGGAGCCAAGTTCATGGACTGCAACTTCAATATCAAAGGTGAAGTAATGCATTTAACAAGGGATGTACACACAGTGCAGCTGTTGGACTATGAATTGCAAAACTGCCTCATTAGGATACTACACTTTACAATATTTCTCATTTACATCTCATTATTTTTAAGATCATTCATATTAGTGTAAATAGCCTCTATGAATCTCCCCTTTGATACACCCATTTGTAAACATCAGGAATACCCCTATTGCATTTGTGCAAGTGGCTATGAATACTGGCCTGAATCTATCCCCTTATCTGACTGTTGCCCTTATCCTAAAATATAGACTCCCAGACACAAGTTCCCATCCCCACCCCTTATCTTTGTCAACCAGTAATAAGTTGCCCAAAGAAGCATTTGACCAAATGTCCTGTCACTTAATACGTAGAGCACTTCAGTTGTTTGGCACAAATGAGTGTTGACCAATTGCAGTGCACCCATAAATGTATGTGTGTGTTTTTTTGTTTATGTATGTGTATGTATGTATGCACATATAGAGAGAAAGCTATAGATATAAATATAAAGGTCTCCACTTGTGTGTGAAATAGCAGTTTCCTTGACAATTTCCTTAACACACCAGGTGTAGAAGAATGTCAGAAGCACTATTTGACAGTTGCCAAAAACAGGAAGATTGAATGATTGCCACTAAGGTAAGGACGAGATAAGTGATGATAACTGGTGGGTTAGTGTTTGATTAAGTACTAAGTAAGGGAATAGATGTTTTACTGCATATGAATGTTTTGGAGTCTGTGTAGATATAGTTGGGAAATACAATAAAGGCTAGGTAAGGGGATAGTTTTACTGCTGAGTACTGTCTGCTGAGCAAGTAATGTGTAAGATTAGGGTTAAGGGCAGTTTCTGATCCCTTGGTGACTCAATGGGTTTGTTTTTTCTGTAAGTATGCTGTTGATGTGATAGCACCGGTCAACTAAGTTTCAATGCTTGTGTACATGGACAGAATGTCCTGCAGTCACATAGTGTGTGTGCATGTGTGTATGTGTGCTTTCTCAATATCGGTAGCTAATTTACTGGAACCGATTACAAATTGGGGAACAAAATAAACTGAGCAGATAAAACACAAATAATACAAGGTGCAGAAGCATATTAGATCAGAGAAAGAGAAACCTAATGGTTTCCTTTTGGGATCATTTCAGAACTGACCCTAGCCCATGAACGTGCAAACAGGCAGATGCACACACACACACACACACACACACACACACACACACACACACACACAGACGCACAGACGCACAGACGCACAGACGCACAGACGCACAGACACACAGCAATATCATACACAAATTCTACAATCACAAGAATATACAGATAAATAAAATAAAAACATAGAAGTATCTCAAGTCCATACCTCCCTCCCGATATGATGCTCCCGATATGATGGCTTTTTTTGGCATATCTTCTAATTTAAATATATTAACTTGATTATCTATTTACATCAACTGCAACAATGCCAAAATGAAAACACCCTCATATGCAATAGTCAATATTTAGAGAGTCAGCTATACCATGCACAATGAAATTGTTGAATCATGCTACAGAAACTGTAGTTAAACAAAGCAGTTCTTGGTGAACTGAACTGCAGCCATGGGTATGTTACAAGCCACTATCTTCCTTCATAGAGCAGTGCCTATGGTCACTACATCTTTGTCACTGTTTAATAGCTGGAGGTCATTACATCTGATGACAATATTGCAAGAGCTCTTCCACAATGCCCTACACTTACAAGCTTACCAATAGTTTTCTTCATTGTCTACAAGCTTACTGAGAATTTTGTCATTGTTTAATAGCCTGTGGTCACTATATTTGACCTCAGTATTGTAGGAGCTCTGCCACAAGGCCCAACACCTTCAAGCTTACTGAGAATGTTGTCATTGTTTAATGCAAGCATATTTATCATGAAGAACCTTGCTGTGTATTAACTTTAATTAGTTAAATACATGCCTGCTGTGTGACTGAAAGTCTGTTATAATAATCCATGCACTCTAAGGACATTTATTAAGTTGGACACTGTCCACTTTTGCTTGACCAGTACACTATTATGCACATGCTAGTTATTTAGTCTCTGGAAATAGCAGACAACCTGTTTTGTTCACATCTCTTTATTAAAACCAATTTAATATTGCCCCTCACCTTTATTCCAAATATAGGCAGTTTAATTGCACTTCAACTCAATCCAAAATAAAAGTAAGTGCAAGAATCTTCTCCAAAAAACAAGTGTGCATAATCCCCCAATATAGTAAAATCCTTCTAGAAGGAGCTATACACCTTAATCCTGGCCCCACCTATCGCAATGAATACAGTAATAACTCTCCCACATGTTTCTGTAACCCAACAACAGCTAATCCCCAACCTTGATGATTTTAAATCTTAGAGATATAAGAAATAAAACTGCTGTACTATATACCTGGATTAACCAACACAAGCCTGATGTTCTCGATGTAACTGAAACTTGGCTTAAACTCAGCATAAACTACTATGATTTATACCTCCTGGCTATAATATCATTTGTAATGACCATATAAAGAGGAAAGGTGGTGACATTGCTTTAATATTTCTCAGTACCTACCACATTTCCCCTTATAGCAAACCAACAAACAAAATTCAGTTCAGCAGGGCTTCTTATTGTTTTCCTCAAAATAAGCAGCTATAAACAAATATGTATTACCATCCTTTATATCCCTCCTGGTGACAGTACAGCTATACTGGAAGAAATACTACACTGGATAGCCATAACATTTCCACAAGAAAAAAATCTTACTAGATGATGTGAATATGAACTGATGGAACATAAACTCTAACTCCCGTATATCTAGCATGAACTTATATGGTTTCACACAATTAATTAATAGGCCCATACACTATAGCAAGACATCAAATTCTCTATAACACTGGATCCTAATATTAGATCCCAGGAAATACTGGACCACAGGTACATTGTCAGACTCTCTCAGTGATCATTTCCCAATCTCTATGACTAGACATCTCACACATCCAGTTAAACACCATATTTATAAAATGACACACAACCTTTCCAAGTTTAACCCAGGAATGTTCATTACTGCACTATCATCTATTAATCTGAACATCCTAACATTCTTCCCTTTAGATGATGCTGTAATTGAATTCAATACAGCTTTTCTAAATATCTTAAATAGCCTTGCACCTCCAAAAGAGTAGAATGCTAATGCAGGATAGAAAAAAAGCATTTGTCCCAGTCCCCTTCAATAAAAACATCACACTGAATGACATTTGATGACCTTTATTAAACTTCCATAAACATGATTGTTAACCAGTATTCATTAATTTCAACCAAACATGATATAAGGGAAAGTAACATGCATGTAACATTAACATAGGACAGCTTAACCCCACTCATCTTGATCAGTAAACAGCATCCATACCTCCACTCACTTACTTATGAACCAGCTTACCATTCACTTCAGTTACCATTTATTGAATCACCTCCAACCAAATAAGTAGCTTACCAACACTTGCTTATTTACTTATTAAACAGCGGAACAGCTCACTTGATCAAGCAGCGCAACTGTTCACTTGCCTGTCCATATCAAGCAGTGCAACCGCTCACTTGCCTTTCCCATATTATTGAATTGAACATCCACCACCAGAAAGGGAACAGAAGAGGGCAAGCCTGCCCTCTTCTCTGCCCACCAGCCTAACCAGGCTGTTCCCTCTCTCTTTGACCTAACTTCCAACAACCTAACCACCATGAAGGCATTAGGCCAAACATCATTTGGTGTACCCCATCCTCCCTAACCAAGCTGGATCCATGTCATCCTTCCTAAAACCCTATCACATAACTAACAAACATAGCCAGTTGCCTAACAGCTGAAATCAAACCCATGATCCCTTTCCTATGCTAAAGTGACAAACCATAACCTCATTATCTAGCATAACCACTGTGCAAGAGCTGAATAATCTTTACCCAATGGAAAATGGAACCCATGCCAGAAAAAAATATGACTCCTACTCCAGTTACACTCACCTAAAACCCTTTAAGCCCCTCCCTACCCTTACCTCATTTCCTCCCAATCATCCCTCATTCCTATTTAACCCTATCCTCCCATTACTCTCCTAATTCGGGTCTCTATCAGAAGATCAAAGTTTCAAAACTTTGAATCTGATATGGTCGACACCATATGATCGAAGTCTTGAAACTTTACTTTCATTTACCGGAGATTTCCGTACAGTGCGGAAAGGGAAGATTTCCCTTTTCTGCACTGTAGTGTGATCTCAGAGTTGGTATATTTAAGTAGCGGGGGGTGTGGGGGTGAAGGGGGGCTTGCCCCCCTGCGTAGACCTTTTAAATTGTTTGCTTTTGTAGGTTGTTGTGTTTTATTACATTTTCAGTGTTTCAAGACTTCGATTATATGGTATAACCCATATCAGATTTGAAGTTTTGAAACTTTGATAATGTAACATAGACCCCTAATTTCTACCACTTTATTTATCTAGCCCCACATTGAAGATGTCCCTGGACAAATCGGTCTGTTCCAAACCTCATGCAAAGAATAGCAAAAACATAAAACACCTCAATAGCTTAAACTTCAGAATGCTTCACAATCACACTAAAAAAGCAAATAAATGAAGACAAAAAAATTTACTGTGATAAATTAAAGAATAATACAAAACACAACCCTATCCCCTAAACAACATGGCTTTTGTTCTTCCCGTAGTATGAGCACTGGCCTTCTCATCTATATAGATAATGTCAATAAAGTTAATGGCAAACTAGTCTCTTCCATATTTCTAGACTTGTCTAAAGCTCTTGATGCCGTTTGTCACAGCAAACTTCTACTTCAAATGTTCTCACTAGGTCTCTCTCAGCCCACCCTTCTTTGATTCAAAAGCTACCTGTCCAATAGGTATCAGTCAGTAAAATCACACTCCACACTCTTTTCTTACCTCCCAGTCACCAGCAACAAGGCTCTATCCATGCTCACCTCCTCTTTAACATTTTCACCAACACCCTCTAAACTTCCACACAACAAGCAACCCTAATACAATACACAGATGATTCCACTCTCATTTGCACATCTGACAACATGGTACACCTCCAAAAAATTACTCAGGAAGCTTTAACAGTCACTGAAACATGGCTTTGTAACTCATAACTCATGATCAACCCAAAAAAGACCAAACTACTACTTTTTCCCCAAATCTCTCTAATGGAAAAACAAAATTTAAAGTCCTGTCTCGCACTTGATAATACAACCATTGAAGTCATTTATCATAGCATGTTAGGTGTGATAGTGGATGATAATGTAACGTTTGATCTACATTTACAAAATTGCTTAAGAAAAGCTCATCAAAAACCTAGGGATGCTTTACAGAGCCAAAGATTTTCTCACTGATGCAACTAAAACTACACTGGACACTACTACTCACTCTTCTTTATGGCGTTCCCATCCTTACTAACCTCCAAGCTTCACAAAAATTAAAATCTGAACAATACTATAATAAAGTTGCTAAATTTGCAGCACATAGCCCTTTCAGAACCCACTACTGTATAGCACTGAAAAGCCTAAATTGGATAGAGCTGTCACATCAACTAACATATACATAACTTATCACCTATAAAATTATCCAGCATCTATCTGCCTATCCAGCAATTAAAAATAACATTCTACACATCTATGTTCCCAGACAGTCATTGTGATCCACTCATCAAAAACTCCTGTCTGTCTACAAACCTAGCAAATCTGCTGGGCATTGTCTGTACTTCTACAAGGTTGCTAAGGCCTGGAACTCCATACCTGTATCCATCAGGTCTATATCTCCCATCTTTCAAAACCACTCTAAAAGACTTCCTTGCTAAAATCTGACCCTGTTCTTGCTCAAAACCAGGCTAAACTGTATCACTAAATGTGAAGACGTACCTTTTCATTCCTTATACCCCATTACTCTCCCTTTTTCACTTACTTCCTTACTGCTCTCTAATTCTCTTCCATGACTTTTTCTATGAATATACCATATGCCTATTTTCCCCTCACTTCATATTGCAATTCCTTTTTGTATTAGACTAACTTACATTTAATTTCTCTACAGACTGTCTAAAATTTCACTAAATATTAAATGATTGTCCTATACCTTGTATTAATTCTTAACAAATGTTTTTATATTATGTCTAATTTGTTTTAATTATTTAAGCTGCAGATGTTTTTGTTTTATTTTTGAAGATTGTATAATTATTGTTCTTAAAATGTTTTGTAATAATTTGGAGCTTTTCTCCCCAGGCCTCCAATGAAAATGGACTTCTACCCATTTGAACATTCCCAGTAATCAAATGTCAATAAATAAATCAATAATAAAGAAAGAAAGAAACTGACTATCTCAAGCAGTCATATTAATGGCTGTAAACTTAAAACAGACTCTATCAATGCATTCCTTTCCACAGCATAAATTTTATTTTTTATTTATTTATTTATTTGCAGTTGGTTAACCAGGATAGTCCATTGGGCCAAAATTATTAAAAAACAAAATTACACTTTTTTTTTTTTTTTTTGAGAGCATTGTTCAAGTAGGATTAGGAAGTGAGTAGATAGATTCAGGAGGCTTTCAGATTGGTAGGTATAATTACGAAATTGATTACTAGCTTCAATAAAGAATGTATGAGATGGAAGACTGTAAAAAGTGGAGAATGATTATGTGGGATGGGAGCAGGAGCATTCCCATGTGGATGTTAGGTGGGAGTGGAGTGATTTTTTAAAGGTAGGGAGGCTAGTGATGGTACGAATGGAGGGAGAGAGGGAGTTCCATAGGCGTGCTAAGGAAAAGGACAGGAGGTTTTGTCCTGGGGAACGATGGGGTCTGTAGACTTCTATTAGGTTTTGATTGGTAGATCTGAGAAGTCTTTGTGTGTGGTGTATTTTAAAGGTAGTGGACAGGGAGGGACAGAGGGATGGCTGAAAATTGAGTTTGTGTGCATAGGTGAGCTGGGTATAGGAGAGGAAGTTGAGAAGTTTAAGCCAATTTAGTTTGTGGAGTGGTGCACAGTGATGGGTTGAAGATTTGTTGCTAGTGACAAATTTGGCTATTTTATTATAACGAGTGGATAGTTTAGTTTTGAGAGATGATTGTAGGTTTGTTAAGAGAGGGGCACCTTAGAGAAGGGAGGGTAAGAGAAATGTGGTAGAGAGAGTGAGCTTGGTAGCTGGGGTGAGATATCGCTTGTGTCGGTAGAGCAGGCCAAGTTTTTGGTGGGTCTTTTTAATGTTTAGTAGTAGATGGGAGTTGAATTTAAGCTTGTCATCGATTTGAACTCCTAGTAGTTTGGTATCAGATACCAGTTCAAGTGGTGTGTTATTTTGACTGGCGATTGAGAATAGTTGTCTATCAAACGTGTTGGTTTTAGAGGGGGTAAATATCATTAGTTTTGATTTAGCTGCATTAAGTGCAAGATGGTTGTCTTTCATCCACTGTTCTGTGGTGGAGAAGGCATCTTGAGTCAACTTTAGGAGAGTTGGGATGGAAGAGGCAGCACAGATGATTGTAGAATCATCTGCATATTGGATGATATTAGCATTGGGGATAGAGTGGTAATAATCATTAATGAATATATTGAAGAGGAGGGGGCCTAGTATGGAACCTTGTGGGACACCAGTAGGGGTGTTAAGGAAGGAGGAGGTGGCTTTTTTCCACTTGACGGCTTGTTGCCTGTTGGAGAGATAGCTGGTGAACCAATTGAGAGTTGAAGGTGATAGGTTTAGCTTAGAAAGTTTAGTAAGTAGTAGGTTATGGGAGATAGTGTCAAAGGCCTTAGAGAGATCGAGTAGGATGGTAGATACAGTGAGACCAGAATCTCGAGCTTTATTCACAGTTTCAAGGAATGATAGGAGGGCCTTCATAGTGCTATGATTGGGTCAGAATCTGTGTTGAGTAGGAGTTAGTAGGTTGTTGTCTAATAGATGGGGAAGGAGTTGAAGATGGATGCATTTCTCTAGAAATTTTGAAATAGGAGAGAGGATGGCGATGGGCCGGAAGTTGGTGATGTTAGTATTATTACCTCCTTTGTGAAGGGGTACGATAAAAGCCTTTTTCCAGAGTTGTGGAACAAGACCTACTTGTATAGAGCGGTTGATTAGGATACTGATTGGGAGGGCGATTGCTTCAGCAGCTATGCTGAGGAAATATGAGGGAATGTTATCGGGGGCATTGGTGCATGGTTTTAGTCTCTGTAGGAGTTTTTATGGTAGAGGTAGGGATTGGTATCGGGGAGAATGTAAGGGGTTGAGAGGTTGTAGGTTGGGAGGTTGTAGAATGATAGAGCGGAGTTGGGGAGTGTTGAGAGAGGACAAGTGGAAGTAGGAGGTGGATAGTTGTTAGAGAAGGAAGAGGTTAGTTTGGAGATACAGTCAATGAAGAAAGAGTTAAATTGGGTGGCAAGATCATTGTCTTGTACATTTGGGCTAGGGATTGGGTTTTCAGTTATACCAGGTTTTAAGAGGGTGGTAATACCTTTCCAGAATTTTTGTGGGTCGGTTTTATGTTTACTTTGAAGTGAGGAGAAGTAGTTTTGCCGGTCTGCTGTGATAAGCTTTTTAACCATGTTATGAAGAGTTTTGTATTCATTGAGGGTAGTGGGAGATTTGCGCTTTTGATAGCGTGTCCAGGCTTTGTCTCTAAGTCGCATGGTTGTTAGTGTGCTTTTTGTTAGCCAGGGGGTAGTTTTGTTTTTTATTCTTCTGGTTTTTAAGGGAGCATGGATATCTAAAAGATTTAGTAAAGTAGTATTAAAGTGAGTGATAGCATTTTCTACTGGTAGAGTTTTTAGGGTGTACCAGTTAAGTGATTTTAGGGAGTCGGAGAAGGCTTCTGGGTTGAAGTTTTTTTGGTATCTGTAAGTGACGTAATTATGGGTAACTTGTAAAGAGAAGGAAGACGTCTAGCAAAGATGGGAAGGTGGTCACTAAGGGAGTCAGGAAGAGTTCCATTTTCAGGGTAGTAGTGGGGGTGAGAGACTAAGATCCAGTCTAGAATACTGCTATTATTAAGATCTTTAGAGGGCCTAGTAGTGGAGTTGATGAGTTGAGAGTAGTTATATAGGTTGATGTTAAGGGAGGGGGTAGGGGACTGAATGGAGGACCAATTGATGTTGGTGTCTCCCATGATAATGGTTTCATTAGAGATATTGGTAGAAAACCAGGAGAGGATATCTTCAAGTACAGAGATATTGTTACCAGGGGGAATGTAAAGGGAGGCTATACATATATTTTTGTGTTTGTTTAATCGAAGTTCAGCTAGTATTAATTCTGCGTTATTGAATTGGGGAATAGCTTTATTGTGGGGAGTAATGTATAGAGAGGATGAGTAGAGAAGAGCGACTCCACCACCTTTTTTTTTTTGGGCTCTGTCTGTTCTGATAATGGAGTAGTTAGGTGGTACTATCTCCACATCTTTTATATGAGGTTTTAACCAGGTTTCAGATATGGCTAAGCTGTCTGGTTTGTTATGGTGTAGCCAGGTTTGTAGGTTTGGAATTTTGTTAGCTAGGCTTTGTGCATTGAGAGATGCTAGTAGGATGGATTTAGATGTAGAGGAGGAGGTGTTTGGGCCTGGGTTAGGGTGTATATCCCCAGATAATAGTAGGGATGTTAGAAGTTGCCTTATGTAGTAGAGGTGTTTGGGTTTTTTTTTTTCATAAATAATGTGTGTAGAAGGAGGTATGGGGGATATGGTGTGTATAGTGGGAGTTGAGGTTTTATAAGGTGAGAAGCTTGTAATGAAAGCATAGATTGTGGTTGATGGGATAAAGTGTAGGAGATATTGATATTAGGGTGTACATGTGAGGTGTGTTAAGAGAGCAGGTTGTATGAAAGAGTGGGATGTGAGTTAAGGTGTTAGGCTGGGTCAGGTAGTAGATGAGGGTTATGTTCAGTAACAGAAGTAGTTGAGATGAGAAGGATGTATATTTTGAAGACATGTTTAGGTTCTTTGAGAGTAATATAGTTAACACTAAGGAAGAAGTGGGATATGAGGTGAATTGATTAAGGCTGAGGATGTAGTGGGATTTGTGATGAAAGGAAGTTGAGAGGGGGAGGGGATAGGAGGAGGAAGGGGTGGAGTTTAGTAGTTGGAGAGGAATTAGGAGTGGCTATGTGGGTATAAGTGTAGAGGTAGTGGGGGGTGGGTGGGAATTGGGAGTAGGGTAGGGGAGCAGAGTGAGCCCGCAGGGCGAACGGAGCGGGGAAGAACAGAAAGAAAAAAAACAGCAGCAGAAAAAGTATCAGCCACTGCAAATGAGATAGAAAGGTAAGCAGGTATAGTAGATATAAAAGAAATAACTTTCAGGAATGAAAGTAATGGGTTCAATTTAGTTATGGAGTTTTGTACAGGGGGTAAATTACCAGGCTATTAACAGTGATAATACCGGCTCTTTAAGCTATTTAGACAGCTTCATAGGAGAGGAGCCAAGTAAGATATAAGTAGTACCCTATTATGGTTGGTAGGTGCTGCCACCTAGTGGTGAAAGAGAAGAAAGCAGGCAGGAAAGGGGTGCGGGACACCTAACCTTCACTGAGTGAAATATCTAGGGCTCAGTTGACCTGGTGGGGGGAGTGTTTTCATTTGGTCCACGGTAGGCTGCTGAATTGCTTACAAGGGAAGTTAAAGAAAAATATAAGAATTATTAAGTGGGTAGTTACAAAGACAGTAGTTGGTTTAAGGCTACCTACATTCACAAAATCTACTTTAGGACAGTCTTCACAGAAGTTCTTTAGCCCAAGTTTAGCCGGCAGCTCTAGGGAAGTGTCAGAGGTAATTGCAGGAGGTATTCCTTAGGCTTTTGAGGTAGGGCGGGAGCTTCTGGAGGGAGCTTCTGGTGAGAGGAACTGTAAAATGAGAGGAGAGACAATCTAGGATTAGGTTCTATAAAAGGTTATAGCTGTAGGTGAATAGAGGAAGGAGTACAAGGGGGATATTCAGGAGAGGAGGAGAAGCATGCAAGTAGTGTAATAGGTAATACAGAGCTTAAGGGATAGATGTAGAGGTAGTTATAGTAGGGAGATAGAGAGCTCAAGGAATAGACATAGAAGGTGGGAAAAATATGAAGGGAGAGTTTAAGGAAGATAGAGAGCACAAGGAATAGACATAGAAGGAGGGAAAATATAAAGGGAGAGCAGTGTAGGAGAGTAGTAGTAAAAGGCAGCAGAGGTACAGTAATTGGATATTGCAGTTTAAATTATGAAATGATACATGGTTAAATAATACAGTCACTCTACAAAAAACAGCTCTACAACAGTACCCCAATTAGATAAAGAGGATAGAGGAATTAACAGAAGTAGCGAACCAACAGATAGAGGAATATTAAGTCATATATAGCAGTACTAAAGCAAATACAGGCAAATAATCCGCTTAGCCAGGTTATATAAATGATAACACAGAGCACCTTATGACTGGAGTTGACTTTGGGCAATTATATTCTGCCAAGGCTGTCTAGACATCAAGAATCGCATAGAAATATCCAAACACAGTCTCAAGCACTACTTAGTCATATCTAACAGGTTGTTAACACGACCTAGCCATATCAAAATGGCATCTGAACATGATAATGCCTTTCCCTTTGTCAGGTAGATAGAGCACTTGATTTAAGCAGTTAGTCAGATAAAGCACTTACAAAAGCAATTAAGAGCAATGCACAGCACCAAAAATAAAACATGGCATAACAAAGAACAAGCAAGAATATTGTAATATGCCAAGGCTGTCTAAGCATTAAGACTGACTGTATAACCAAGCGGAACAATATGCGCTACCTAAGTGAACCTTAAAAGGGATTCTGAGGGAGATTGTGTCGTGCCTGAGCTATGGCTAAGGTTGACTAAGCATAGAAAGTGAAGATAAACCCAAACGGAGCCATATGCAATACCTAAGAGTACCCTGTAAGGAGGTCGAGCTCTAAAAATCCATTTTAGGTGAGTTGATTTGAATGCTGGCCAGAAGGATGAGTTGTGAGCAAGTACCACTGCACTCAACGTGTGTGAATACTTGCACACATGTTATGATCCATTTTGGTGTAAATGTCCCCTACATAATGATTCCCACACGTTCTCATATTATAAAAGCATGACTTAGTATACAGTTGTCCTCAGTGTTATATCCTTGTCCACTTCCTCAAAGTACACCAAGCTGTGTGTGAATGAATTCTTTTGATGTGTTGTTTAGTAATTTACATTGCTCTTACTTTTAAATTTGATAGGCAAAATGATGTATCATCCCAATGAAAATGCAAATGGTAAGGCATGTGCCTTTTATTTTTATTACGTCACACTCACTAAAAGTCATAAATAAACTTATTTAGGTTCAAAGTATTCACAGCGTATGCTTTTATTCCTTCTCTCAGACCCTATCAAATAATTTGTAATCTAAAGGCGAAGAAACCTAATGACCAGTGTGAGCAACTTCAAAAATAAACAGAGCTTAGTGAGCAAGGAAATATGATAACTGGCTAACTGAGGCAAGGAAGGTGATAAAAGTTAAATATCAAGAAGGCACAGAATTAAAGTTTTTAAATAGCTGGTTTTCTGATATTTCTTTATAAATTCAGCATGCACTTTTTACAGATTGGGTAACATATCATAAGAGACAGGCATGTAAGAGTTATTGTAAACAAGATGTCACTGTTAATAAGAATTCATAAACTTTGCAATATTAGTACTTATATTTGAGGAGAATAGAACTGTGATCTGACATGAAAGCCTGAGGGTGAATTAAAGTCATGCGCAGTGTCCTTACATTGCTGCATTAGCAAAAATTAGTTTTGCAAGAAAGTAAGATTAGGCCAGAATGTCTGCCCCATGAGAACATTTTGGGTTGAATGAAATTTAAGCTTACTAATAAGTAGTTATTGTGCTGCTGGCAAATTTGGATTATACAAACCTTCATAACAAGATAAAAACAATTTAGTTAGATTCTGCTCATTGTGGTCTTTTAATGCATTCTTCATCTAGTTTGTTATCAATCCTAGTAGCTTCACTCTGATAATCCTTACTGTCTGAACATTTGCTGTCAAGCAGGGAAAAATACAAAAAGACATATAACCTGATACTATTGCATTTCTGCTGCATTCAAATACAAAACAATAATTTTTTTTCTGGAGAACGCCACCATCCTCCTTTATATAGATACACTAATTACACTATATTACAGATGTACAACTGTATGTATATCATATCTGCACAAATGCTGACTCAGTGTTAGATGTTCAAGTCCTATCATGTCAATTGCTTGTAATGTCACATCAATTGTATATTTTCAGCTTCTTTACAACTAGCTAGTGGTAACAGTGCCTGCATTCTATATCCTTTCCTGTCTGTATTTAAATATACATCTACATTTATATACACGTGTGTATATATTAAGATGTCTGTATTTGTGTGTGTGTGTGTGTGTGTGTGTGTGTGTGTGTGTGTGTGTGTGTGTGTGTGTGTGTGCTTATTTATAACATGAGTATATTTCTTTAAATCAGCAATGAACATTGATCAAAAGAAAATACATCAAACCAGTGTACTGGTGATCACTATTATCTGAAAAAAAACAAAGTGACGACCACAAATGTAAACAAACATGTTACATTTCCTATCATCTAAAACAGCCAAAACTTTGTTTTTGTGTGGGGGCTTTGTCACTCGCATGGGGGCTTGGCATCTCACACTCCCAGAAATTACATATACTAGCTACACA
Organism: Protopterus annectens; assembly: GCF_019279795.1. Lineage (NCBI taxonomy): Eukaryota > Metazoa > Chordata > Ceratodontiformes > Protopteridae > Protopterus > Protopterus annectens. Next base: position 1,268,617,419 of record NC_056745.1, read on the forward strand.
GTCATGCAGTGCAAAGAAAAATGAAAATTCCAAAAGTATATTATAGTCGACCACCTTCACTATTAACATAAATGGGTAACCTACTAGTGGAAAAAGACTGAATGCTTGTGCTTAAATTGTGCAAGGTTCAATTAACTGAAGAGCAGTGTTCCTCCATAGGAAATCATGGCTGATGAGTTGTGGTGGTGTACAAAGACAATGCTTGTGCTTAAATTGTGCAAGGTTCCATTAACTGATGAGTAGACTTCCTCCATAGGAAGTCATGAGTGGTGAGTTGTTCTGGTAGTGATGTCCTTCTTGGGGAGTTTCCCCCTCTTTGAATTGGTGTGATCATGGAGTTGGTATATACAAGTTCATGGGCTGCAGATGGGCTTGACCCCCTAGCAAAAAAACACTTTAAAACTTTGTTTTTGGCAGTTTTTTTTTTGGGGGGGGGGGGGGATGGAGTTCAGGGATTCTGATCTTCGGTGCATTTGATTTCATTCAGTCATAGTGGAAGCAACATAAATTACCAAAAGCATAAATAAACCAGTGCCAAGACCAAATCAATGGAATCCATTTTGTGTGTGTATGTGCGTCTTTATGTGTTTTTATATATATATATATATATATATATATATATATATATATATATATATATATATATACAGAGAGAGAATGTGTGCTTATATACATATTAGTGTGTGTGTGTGTGTGTGTGTGTGTGTGTGTGTGTGTGTGTGTGTGTGTGCGTGCATGTACATGATAACATATATGCACTTACACATACAGTTTTTTTTTTTTCGGATAAACCATTCTATAAGTATGACATCCACTGCAGCTATTCCTTATTTTGAATCTATGCTTCAGCATAACTACAGATTACTCTGTTAGACATATTAACAATGATCACATTTGTCATTTACTTTTCCATGATGAAAGTGTCTGCAAATTTCAGGAACCCTGAAGATGTAAGGACATCAATATAAGTGAGCAGCAATTTTTTGTTACAGCAATATTGGACAAAGCATAAACCCATTATTCCTTTTTATACCTGATAAGCAAAAGCTAGTGTCCTACTGAATTTTATGGCAGAATGTTGTTTTGCAGCATAAGCTTGGTTGTCCATCCTAAATCTTGCATATCTACTTTTCATTTCTTGAAATGAAATCATAATAAGAAATTGGTTTTGCACATGTGTCTCAGGTGTACAATCCTTAATAAAGTATTTATGTAGCACCAACCCTTGGAGTGAAAGGATAACTTCCAATATAATTGTTATCATTATTCTTAGACGTATACACTAGGTTGTTTATATCAGATGGGACAGGTGCCATGAGATGAGGACGTACTGAGCAGAATATATGCAGTAGCATTACGGCAACAATTTAAAAATGGGCAGCTGCAGCGGCACTCTACTTTGTATAGCTGCCTACAGGAAACTACAGGCTAGACTTGCTTAGATTCAGTCTATAATTGTGACAGTTCATTATAAATGAGGTACATAACAGGTATACCATCAATCTTTGAGAAGACCTTGGGAATTATTTTTATTCACAATACAGGATATCCACAAAGCTGGCACAATGCAAGAATCAATATCATAACATAAAAATGAATTACTGATGGTAATCTACAAACATCAAAGGAAAAAACACATTGTAAAGGATAATATTAAAAGGTATTTCTCCTAAACAGAATATACTAGTAAATACATTCATTGTTTCCATTTGTTCACTTTGTTAGATTTTGAAATGTAATCATAAGTAATTAGTATGATATTAAGGGAAACTATATATATTCTTTACAAATAAGAGTTGTTCAGCTATTTCAGTATTAATTATGTATATTAGTGTGAAGAGCTTGAAATGGAAAATTTGCTGTCATCATCTTATGTATTGCAAGTCTAGCATTCTGGAAAGGTTGACATTGAAATACTGTGGACTGTTTTCATTTTTAATTGCATTAAAAAGATGGATTGAAAGCTGAAAGAAGAACATTAGAGTTTTGTTGAGGAAATTTGTATTTCATTTCTAATATTGGTAAAGTATAACAATATCTAAAAACAGTAGGTTTAGTATATAGTATAGTCCTGTTCTGGATAGCATTATAAGGTTTTGTCAAGCTGCAGTTCATTGAATCACAGCTCTGTTCAATCAAACTATCAAAATACAAAGCAACGCATTTTTTTAAAAAGGACAGTACGATTTATCTTGCAATGGAGTGAAAGTAGCTCTTTCAACATACAGATTATGGTCTATTGGAATTTGAAGAAACGTTCAATTCATAGCTCAATGAAACTATGCCCATCCATCTGATCTGTGCCTGTTCAAGACAAACCAAGGTACAGTACTAAAATCTAAAAGATTGTTTTCCAAAATCATTGCATGGCCATTACACCCAAGTGAGGACTGATTGAACAAAGGACTGGATGACTTTATACTTCCTAATTGTCACTTGTCAAAAAGCATTTCAAATTGTGAGCTCTATTTCTCCCACCAAACCACATTTTTATAAGACTCTTGTCATTTATTTTGAAAATTCAGGAGAACAGTTCCTTTTCCTAAGATTTACAAACTAGGTTATAAATGTATCCTCATGTAATACTACAGAAGCTCTAGATGTCTTCTGCAAACACCTTTTAGGTGTTATAGAGCACACACTCACACCCATTTAAATAACATTTTTATGGAACACCAGAAAGTAATGGGTGTGTATGTGTATCCATCATTGCACCTGCATGCGCATGCACAATAACAATAGTGCCACTGTATGCTCCATTGCCCTCAATGGTATGCCTTGTGAACAATAACCGACAACTTAAATTGCAATAAGTAGCCTGCTGTAACAACTCAGACATGGCCACATGATTTCATGTGCATTCATTTATACTGCCAGATACAAGTCATGGAAATTAAGTGTAGTACATAAAAACAGAGAAAATTTAACTGAAATTAGGGGAACTATTTAGTAACATGTCTCACTTTCATGAGATACAGTAATTCGAAGGTTAGGAAGTATACCTGATGGATGTGGCAGATGCAGGCCCCAATATTAGGGGGTATATGGGGGTGGTTACCTATATTAGATTAATTTTAAGGTGTAATAGTAAGTTTCAGAATTCACATTTTTAGTAATTACAATTACATTTGTAAAGTGTCAGTACTACTCACAGTATCCTGTGAAATACCTTTTTATGTTGAACAGTACATGGGATATAAAAAAATGTTAAAGCTCTTTTCTCTCATGTATGTGTACTTACCTGTATTTTATATTCCTTCTGAAATCAAGTATTTGTATGTCAAAACTGGTGCTAAATGTGAAGCTTTTCTCATCGAGCCTGTGCTGAAACAGGACCAAACCAAAATAAAATGATGAAACTAGTAAAATAACTAGACCCAAACCAAAGAGAACATCAGCTTTAATACAACCAGCAAAACTGACTAAGTGCTTTCACCCACAATTGGCCTTCTTCAGAGTCAGTGAACAATACACCCATTAACACTTAAATACCAATTAGAAACATTAAATCACATGAGTACCACAGTAATTTAACAATTAACCCATAAGCATCCAAGATCATAACTCCGAACCCTAGTATATGTTCAAACAACAGTAATGAATACATTAGTTGTTGTTCTTCTTTCGGCTTTTCTCGGTTAGGGGTCACCACAGCGGAACTCCGGTCCACTAATGATTGGTAGTAGATTTTTACAATGCCGAGTTGCCAGCCAGATGCCCAACCTTCAATGAAGGCACGCCCATTCACACATGTCTTTCGAATGCCACTTGACTGAAGGGAGGACATGCAGACTCCATACAGAAGGTGCTCCAGCTGAGAATCGAACGGGAGAGCCTCTAGCTATGAGGTGACAATGCCACATGTTAAATAAATAAATATCAAACTATTGAAAACTATAAAACTTTTTGTGTTTAAAACTCTATCATAAAAATAGGTGACCATAAATTGTATTTTAAAAATATAATGTGTATTATACAAACTGAGATTTGTATTTTAATACACAGGCTGTAGAAATACTCTCATTAATACCTGGTGCATTAGATGCGTCCAGGCACAGCTGCCACAGACATTCTCTAACTTCCAGTAAAGTTTTTATATCCCCCTCAAAATCCTTATTGGGTAACTTGTCAATAACAAAAAATATTTTTTTTTTGAAATTGGTACAACTCTTATTGTGATTAAACAGGGCATTAGTAGTTTTGTTGTTCTTAATGTCCCTGTTGTGTTCCAGTATACGAAGTCTCCTTGTAGTCATCCCAACATCAAATGCAGTACAAGACAGTCATGTAGCCACATAAACCATTTGTCTTACAGTTAGTGTCCTGGGCATTTTAATGTTCTCTTATAACTGTGAATCTACACATATGGTCCATCATTAATGCATTTACACATGCTGCATTTACTCATTCGTGAGCGCCTATTATCATAATTCATAGAATTTTTCTCAAACTGTTCTTTTAGATTAGAACCTCTGCTGTTAATAAACCTTGGAACTAAGCCTGTTATATCTTTAATTTCAAAACACTATCCCATATGGTGTACATAATATTCCTTATTTTTACCCCTGTCGGGTTGAACTCTATAACCATCCCGCAGGAACCATTTTGACTGGGGTTGTCCTTAACTGAGGTGTTAACCTTATTGTATATTCTATTATTATTCATAAGGATGGGCATAAAAATCACACATTCTTCTCCTCTCCTCTTTGCTATGTTTATAGAATAATTCCATCGGATACCCCCTATTCCTAAACATATCTATCAAATGTGTCATTTCTAATTTAAAAGGGGTCTCCTGACTTATCAATCTGGATATCTGTATCATCTTCCTCATAACCACATTTTTGTTTTGATGGTCAGGGTGGCAACTGTCGTAATGCAAATAAGAATTACTGTTATGTTTTTTTACGAAAGATGTTAGAGTGAATTTGATCATCTTCTCTGTATAACTGAATATCCAAAAACTCAATTTTGTCTTTGTCAATATGATTTGTAAACTTAACAAACTCAGTTGTTTGGTTCAAATAACTAATAAATGCTTCTACATCACTTTTAGAGCTCTTCCATAAAATAAGAATATCTCCAAATATCGCAAATATAGCATAATTTTGGACTTGTATTCTGATTTAAACACAAAATTCTATTCCCAGTCTGCTAATACCAAGTTGGCATAGATGGGTGCACACTTGGCTTCCATCACAACCCCAGTTGTCTGTTTGTAATATTCACCATCGAAAAGTATGAAGTTATTGAGTAATACCATCTCCAGTAATTCTATCAAGAGGCTTCTCTCTTAATTTGATATAAATCACTGTATTTCACTAAACTACTACTGAACATGTCAATCCCGATCTGGTGAGGGATCACAGAAAACAAATTGATGACATCAACTGTCACAAACCAAAATTCCTCACAAACATCAATCTTGGTATTCCTTACACAATCTAAACAATGCCACAAATCTTTCAATATATATGGTAATTTATCCAGTGTTTTCTTACATGTACTATCAATATAGGCCACAGGGGGCTCTGTCTTTGAGCCCCTAACTGCAACAATATGCCTAAATGGTGGACAATTTTCATTCTTATGGATTTTAGGAATACCAAAAATTGAAGGAATAATGGGATGTTCCACAGAAAGATATTTGAATTCATCATGTGAGATAATCCCCTCACACAAATATTCATACAATTTCCAATCAATTTTGGTGTAAGCTCTTTGTACATCGAATTTTGATAACATATCATAGGCTTCTACATCATTTAGCAATAACCACATTCTACATTCATAGTCAATATTTGTCATAATAACGATCCCTCCACCTTTGTCGGGTTTCATAACCCTATATTGGTCACTGTGAGACAATTCTTTCAAACAAAAACTGTTCTGCTGTAGTTAAATTGCTGTTGGATAGTGTTTTTCGTTCTAAACATCTACGTATTTGTGCTCCACACATACGCTCAAAAACCATAACAGCAGGGTTATATGGTGGGATGAATACACTACTTCTTTTCAGACTTGTACATTTGTTGTCATGGTCTGGGGAAATATTGTTACCAAAAAACAGCCTTAAGTTTTGAAGCCTAGTATATAACCTTAGGTTAATCAACAGTCTCCCGGTTTCATATCTAAAAGTGGGAACAAATGAAAAACCTCTTTTAAAAAGGCTAATGTGGTGTTCTGTGATCATACAATCTGAATAATTATAAATTTTAAAATTATGGTCACCTTATAACTTAAAATTAATTTTGGTATTAATACAACCAACATCATTGTATTCATCATAAATAGACTCATCACTGTTGCAGGGAAACATCTCAAGTGTGGAAACATTATTTTGCATTTCATTACCAAACACTAAAGATGAATCTAATTGTTGTAATTCTCCTGATGGTTGTGCCATTGATTGTAACGCATTTGGCATTGAACCCCCATCTCGCCCTTGGTTGGTAATTCTGCTGCCTCGGGGTTCTCATGTCCGCATAGCTCTGATAATGCGCCCAGTTCCTTAACCAGTCAGAACGCCTCAATGGCTGTACACTGTCTAAAAAAGCATCATTGTTATCACACATATCTGTTTGCAAAACTCCCAGTTTGTTGCTAGAATCCCTAATAATCTCATTGTTCACATTATCTCCACCCATATTTGCAAAGGATATGCCCTTTTTTCCTTATATTCTAAAGTGTCTCTAATGATTTTATTTTGCTTCCTTTCCAACCCATTCTTAACAAATTTATCCACGTCCCTCAAAATTTTATCAAATCGTGCCTTATTGATTTCAAATAACAGATCATTAAAAATACTGTGTTTTAAAGTCAACAATTCACTTTTTAGTTTAGTTAGTTTAGCATTGTTGTCTCTAATAATAATCCGCATTAAACCTAAACCTGTACAGTCGTATAACACTAGCAAATCCTGAAATGCTTCTGAGTTTTCATGAATACCCATAGGTAATTTAAAAACTCTAAGCCCCATTGGAACCTGGTTTAACTCAATAGAGCGTTTCAGGAATGCATTATCCTGAAAAAGGGTTTTGTCCTAGTCAGACTTTCCAGTAAATAAAGATAAATAGATGGCTAGATTAAATATATTTATGTTTGTATTTATTTAATTTTTTATCTGGCCCAAGTGAAATGACTGATGATGTTACTACTTTTGATGCAATGTTAAACACATCTGCCAGTGCTGGAGGTATTTTAGGTGGGTATAAAAGATCCCAAGGCACCTAACAAAAAGGTAGGGGATGTTCTCTGTTATACATCATTGGTTTTTCAGATTATATGATTTCCAAAGTAGCCAGAGATGCAACCAGTACTAATACATGGCTATACCTTGGCATGTGTGTACCATTTCTGGAATGGCTGTATGATATGTCCTTACTGTGTTCTATTTTGTGCAGCTGTCTGCTATTAGAGTGTCCACTGCACTGCAACATATATCACTGCACACTAAGGATGAGCTCCTGTTACCTTCAGAGGTATCTTTTACACTTCTCTAACTGATAATGTATGACTAATATTTTTTGACATTTTTATGTATATCTCTACTTGCAAAGAGTGCACAGTCTGGCCTACTGTATCTGCAGACTCCTTTTTTGATGTAAACACATCTGTATCACTATCCATGAAACACATGCTACATATATTGCACACTCTAGCATCATGCTTTTCTGATGGCATTATATATGCAAAATAAGTGCAGTGTCTAAAAAAATGTGTGTTTTTGTGGAAATGTGCTTTGCTATGTGGTATTATACAAGTGCTGGTCATATTGCCTGCTCCCCATCATGTACCTCTGTCTGTTGCTCTGCCTGGCACTCACTGCTTTCTTTATGTGGAGCTGCTTCCCTCCCTCTCTTGCTTTCTCATAACTTAGTACATGATACCCTTTGTGCAGTAGTGGTGCTGCAGTAGCATTGTCGCCTCACAGCAAGACGTTGTCCCATTTGATTCTCAGCTAGAGCATCTTCTGTGTGGAGGCATGCATGAATGGGCATGCCTTCGTTGAAGGTTGTGCATCAGGGCTGGTAACTCGGCACGTAAAAATCCACTACCAAACATTAGCGGACCGGAGTTCCGCTGTGGCGACCCCTGACCGGGATAAACAGAAGGACACAACAACCCTTTGTGTGGCTTGGTATGCCATGAAAAAAGCAAAACAAGCTCCGCAGTGCTGCTACCCCAGTCTGATTTCAGTGCATTTTGCAGATTTATGACTTTTGCGAGAAACAAGTTAGAGTATCAGTGCAGCAAAGTAAATGTTAACAGGTTTAATATGCACATGTTTAACAACCTAGAGGAATGCTGATGATATTCACATATTAAAGTCTGCTATATGCAGTGACCTTACTTGGTAGGTAAATGTAAAACTCTATTTAAAAGACAGTTAGAACTAAGAGGACACTTCATTATGACAACACAGCCTTCTAAATAATCAGTAATCCAATACAAGAAAAACTCAATTATGGCAGTAGAACAAAAGGGCAATAAAAGAAAGTCATATGGAACAAAGGATCATTTGTTGTTAAAGTCATACTAGAGAACTGTAAAAAGGGGAAGAATTTAAGTATGGCAAGAATTGACTATAAAAAAAGCATTTGATAGTATCCCACATTCATGGATACGAGTGCTTAAAATATATAAGATACACCCTACACTGACTACATTACAGTGACCATGAAACAGTGACAGACCATTTTGTAATTAAGCCATGCTAAAGGACAGCTTATTATCCCAGGGATAAAAATTCAAAGGAGGATATTCCAGGGTGACTCTCTGTCACCATTGCTATTCTGCCTTGCCGTTAACCCATTAAGCTGTTTGCTTAACAACTTAGGCCATGACTACAATTTAACTCCTAAAAACAACAAAGTATAAAGTCTTCTCATCTTCTGTTTGTCGATGATTTAAAACTGTGTAGCTCATCAGATGAGGAACTGAAAGCACAGCTGCAGGTTGTCAAAACTTTTTCAGATGATATAATAATGTCATTTGGTCTTGATAAGTGTGCAAAAGCAACCTTTAAAGCAGGAAAACTGCAGCACCAGGAAAACATCAGTTTGGGACAAGAATGTGATATAAAGGAACTTGAGCAAGAGGGAGTGTATATTTATTCGGGAATTGATGAAGGGTCAACAATAAAACATGAAAGCATGCGAATAAAACTTGGTAAGGAATAATTTAGAAAACATAAATTAATTCTGAAAACAGCGTTGCCATCTAGGAACAAAATCAAGCTATAAACCAATTTGCTCTTCCTGTCCAAACGTACAGTTTTGGCGTGATTGACTGGCCACAAAAACATTTTGGATAGATTAGATAGGAAAACAAGAAGGATGCTCACCAAATGATTTATAAAAATCAGGGTATACCAAGATTACATAGTCACCATTCCAAAGGAAGGATGGGCCTCCTTGAAATTGATTATATGTATAGATCTGCAATCATAGGACTCCACACATCTGCTGACCTCACAAGACCCAAATGTAGTGAAAGTTTTGAAACATGAGGAGAATAAATCTAAGATGACTTCCTTGCTTAATTTAGCAGAATCATTTCGGCATCAAGCAGGAATGGAAATCAAACCAGAAGTAGATAAAAATCAGGTAGCAACTGAATGTGGCAAAAAAACAAAAGAATATAAGGTGAAGGACTGGATGAAAAGGCAAGAAATGTGGAAAAAGTTTAAAGGTAGTTGCAAGTATAGAAAACTTCTGGAAGAACCTCATGTTAATTAGGAATGCACACAAGAATGGTAAAAGAGAGGCGCATTCAAACCAAGAGATAAAAGGTTAATACTGACAGCCCAAGATAGTGAACTACATACACACTGGTGTACAAAGTCCATTGAACAAGTGGGAGAAACAGACAAATGTAGATTTTGTAAAACTGAATTGGAAACAGTTGCACACCTCGTTGCTGGTTGTGACATACTAATGGTAGAAGGACTGTATACTGAAAGGCATAATAATGTGGCAAGACTGTTGCACTGGGGATTATGCAAACATTATGGCATTGAAATGGCTGAAAACACTGGAAATATGAGCCACAAAGCATCATAGAAAATTATGAAGTTTATATCACATGGGATCACCCATTGCCAACAATTCAAAAGATAGATGCTAGAAAACCAGATATAGTGGTCCAAGAAAAGAAGACAAAAGTAGCATTGATCATTGAAATTGCCACACCCAGTGACTACAGTGTCTTGCCTACAGAGAGACACAAAGTCATAAAATATCAGGATCTGCAGGTAGAAATTAGATCATTGTGGAAGAAAGATACCCAGACAGTTCCAATAGTAGTAGGAGCAATGGGTCTTATAAAAAGAATTTACAATCACATTTGGATACGTTACCAATACATGTAACTAACTCCATGTGGAGTCATTACTGGGCACATTGCTAGTCCTGCCATCAAAGAGTGAAACAATACTAACTTCATGAACTTTAATCGTACTTTGACATAGGAATGGGGTCTTTTCCCGTCATGGTATTAGAAAACCAAAAGATTTGGAGAAATTAAAAAAGAAAAAAAAACATCAGCTGTGATTTTCCTAAAGTGAAAGTTTCCTTTTTAAAAACTGCTGCTTAGTGTCTTAGCATGGCATTTTTAACTTGGAATTACTCATCATATGGGAAATGATTCTACAAATCGAGAAGGCTATCGCAGGTTATACTATAGTTTTAATGAAGACTGATTTTGAAGTATGAAGTAATTCTGCACTTTGTTTGCAGCTCACACAGTCTGCATTCTGCTATCTAGCATCTGGTGTTTTCATTCACCTCTGTTTAATGGCTAGTATTTCAGACACTCTTAAAAAATAAAAAAATCAAAAGCTGTACCATATCAACATGTAACAACCTTAATTTAATGCATTTATATCTGAGAGAGTACAGACACAGCAGACACAGACATGAAATTACGTACTGTTTTGATAGAGGTTAACATTACTATCCTCATGTAGTAATTGCATTTAATTCCAAAGCTTAACAATACATAGTATGCAAAGCATGAAAGCACTTCAAGATTACGTTTATGGCTGTAGATCACAAAGTGCATTATTTATTATTAGAAAAGAGCTTTAACTTAGCCTGAACTGTCATGCTTAATCTGAGAAACAGCATGATATTTCGATATTTCACATATCTCTCTTAATGGGTACCCTCTTTTTATTTTATCGGTTAACAGAGCAAACTTACTTGGCATACAATTACTTTTTAGGGTGAGCCAGGGGCACTCTTTGATTAAGTTACTTGCTCAGAGTAATACACTAGGCAGTGGGAGGCTAAGGGAATCAAACTGTGAATGAAGTTGATTATGAGCTCATAGTTTTTAACTTCTTTGTAGTGTATCTAGCCCTGTGATTTATGCTCCAAAATTAGAAAAAAGTTAAACATGGTATGCAGTACTGTAGCATGAGACGTGACTGTCACAGTAATTTCAGAGGTATGTAACAATTGTTGCACACCCCCTGAGCACTATGACGGTCAGATATAAGGGAAGGTTTTTTCCTTCGTTCCCTGAATATCTTTTCTGCTATGTCCATTGAAGTTTACAGATGTTAGTTTATAAGCCACTTATTTAAATTAGGGCAGTATTTAAAAACTGTCCCTGATATTTTTTCTTTATTTGCTCTCTGTGGAACAGCACTTGCTAAGTCCTTTACTGGCTTTCAAAGCTGATAAAATATATCACTTTTTTTTTCTTTTGTAAATGATGGCACTACAGAGAGTTATGATCGGGTCTCACCGATCATAAGACGTTATGTGTTCTCGACATGGATGCCAAGATTCACCTCTCAAGCTTTGCTCTCAAGAGTGAATTTCTTGTCATCATTGCCTTGAATGCATAATAATATAGTTATGACTGGAGGCTCAATAATAACCCTGTGTTATAATCACAGTAGTTTGATAGATGCAGTTGATAATTAAATATGCCTGCAGCAAAAAAAAAATAATAAAAAAAAAACTACTCTCCCCTTACTTTACAGATATATATATATATATATATATATATATATATATATATATATTTTTTTTTTTTTGTCAGTGCATCAGATATTCTTCAGCCAATTTAGATTTAAGACCTTTACCTTCAGGAATCAAATGCTAAGGATAAAACGTTTAAAATTCCATGATACTTGTAATCCTCATTGTCAGAAAGTTTTATTGCTATACTGCAGTTAAGATTGGCCTACTTTGTATTTTTTTCTGCCATGAGATTTTTGTATTCAGATGTATACCTTCTAATAATCACTTAAGTTTAGTTTATGCATTCTTTTTAACATTTTGTGTGATCGCAGTCTTTTCTGCTGATATGTTCCAGTACACCTATAACAATGTTTTGTTGGCTGTTACAGAAAGTATTTGCTTTTTCCTTTTTGTTGAAGTAAACCCCATATGTAATTTTTTTAAATCTTGTGAGTTGAAGGCCTTTTTTGGGGGGTTTTCTTGGGCAGCAATATTGAATGTTCTAGCAAGATTCCTATGGAAATAATATCCCTACTGAAATGTTCAGTAGTGCCTATGATAAGCTTGTTGGTGCAGTTTATATTCCCTTTAAAGTGACTATTACTTCTATTTTGAACTATGACAATACAACAAGTATTGCCATATGCATTTAATATCCTCAGAGATATTCGATAGAATGGAGACATCACATTTATGTTACCATGCTTTTAGCCTCTTGGTGCATTTATTAATGATATTAAGTTATTAACATGAAATAGTTGATCTCAAACTGTATTGATGCACTTTTACTGTTGATTACCTACAATAAATATTTGTCATATAGAAACAATTTCTATTTTTGCTGTAAGCCTCCTACCTTTTATCTGTGTATCACACAATAAGACAACACAGACGTGACCTTTGTCTCAATCTGTTGCACAGCAGGATGCACCAAAAGTGAACTGAACATGAGACAGATCATAAATCAGTTTCGTATCTATATTAGTGCTAGAATTGCATGCCTATGTTGGTACTAGAATTATATACCTATGTTAGTACTAGAATTGTATAGCTATGTTAGTGAGAAATGTTATAAAGATGATGTCTTTCAGATATAAAAACTAAATCTGCTGAGTCACCAGTTAATTGTTTACAATGTGTTCCCTCATATCTGTCTTGCACTCATGCCCTTGAGACAGAAAAAAAACTACATATTTATGAGTTAATCTATATGATGGGATAATAATTGCTTGTAAACTTCAGGAATCTCTGACCTGAATATTTTATCTGTTGCTAGCATCAAACTTGGACCTTTCAGTGGTATAGCATGTTATTGATAGCAACATAAATTTGAAGTGAATTCAATTTGCTTGTTTGTTTGTCCCCTTTTTAATTTACTAGTCTGTATCATCTGATACTGGATTTATTTCTTTCACACAATCTCCATAGTCTTAATAATTAGTTATGTACAACTTTATATGGCATCATGGACTCCCAGGATCAATAAATGATTAACTTTCAAGCATGGAAAATAAGTGAATTTGCACTTTCTAATCTTAATTCTTATGGAGGGACAGCTCATGTAACCTGGCTGGTCACCTTTCAAATATAGTAAGGAAGAAGGTGTACTCACTACAGCAGATTTATTTAATAGATTGCAATTGTCATTTCTCCTTTAATTATACTCCTTTAGTCTCCTTTCTTAGAATCCAAGATTTCCTAACATTTTAAGCACACGTCACCTCCTCAGCGTTACATTGCTTCAGTTTACATTAATTCCTAACTTTATCAAATTATCCGTCACATTGTGCAAAAGGAATCAGAACATTAATTACCTGCAAAGCAACAGCTATTTTGAAGATAGACAATATATTTAAAAATAGTGTATTATTTTAATTTTACTTTCATTACAATACCATTTTTGATAACAATGCAGGCTCATTAAGATTAGAGTGCTTTTTAAACAACCACATTCTCATTTGTTATACCTGCAAACACTGAAAGTGTTTGGTTAGTATGCTAGCAAATGGCTATATCCTAGAAACTTAACCTGTAAAAATATGATGCGCAATTTAATGGTAACTTTAGCATTAAGTGAAGTAATTGCTTTCAATGTCAGATATAGAATAATGCTTCTTGACTAGCATTCTCATACCTTCAAAATTGTTATAAATAGCAGAGACTGTTTTACAGTTTTTGCCTGATTAGTGATCAAAATCAGTCTGTTCAGACAAACACAGAAATGCAACTAAAATGTGAGTTTGTTTCAGCCATTTTCATGGTTTTGTCTGCCAGGGGTATGCATATGAATGTGTGAAAGAGAGCAGCTGTAATATGTCTCTTCCTCTTTATATCTGTGGTCACCAGTAGGAACTCCACCACTACTGTGGCTATCTGAATTGTGGAGACAGTATTTTCTCTCTGTCCAGTATATCAGCATTGCTAAAGTGTGGTGGCCCTGTACTAATTACAGAATAGGTCCTTGAGTAACCCTTTCTGATTAAGTGACGTGCTCAAGGTCACACAGTAGGCAAATGAGGGCTGTGGGAATCAAAGTCTTTAGCACAGGAAATATAGTGCACAACCTTAACACTCTGTGCCAACTTTCATACTAATGGATTTGAACTGAGCCATCCATTTGCAGAAAAGGTCAAAGAGAACAGATAACGGTGGTTCAGGCACAAAGCAGATGACAATCAGATGCAGATGATTTGGAGTAGACTGGAAGAAGGCAAGTGGAAACACGGGCATCTAGCAAAGAAGTAGACAGATTCTGTGAGACAAGACATGTAACAGGCTTGGGAATTGAAGAAGGCAGGAGAGTGGCAGTGAATAGGGCGATATGACATCAGTTGACACCATCCTCATGCAGAAAATGGGGGAAGAAGGGGGTAGATGATGATAATTTGTACCCTTGACATAACAAAAACTCTGCATTAGCCCACTGCACTAACTGTTAAGTTGGTAGTGTTACTTGGAGTTGCATGCATTTAGGTAATGACACACATTATATTATTTGTAGTTCCATGCATTTAGGTAATGAAACACATTATATTGTTTGCAATTGCATGCATTTAGGTAATGACGCACATTATATTATTTGTAGTTGCATGCATTTAGGTAATGGCACACATATTATTTGTAGTTGCATGCATTTAAGTAATTACACACATTATTTGCAATTGCATGCATTTAGATAATGACACAGATTATATTATTTGTAGCTGCATGCATTTAGGTAATGAAACACATATTATTTGCAGTTGCATGCATTTAGGTAGTGTCACACATGTATCTTGTCTTTATTCTTACTACATCTCTCAGCCACCTGCCATGGCAGTACCCATACATTTTCCTGCCTTAGCTATACCTACAATAATAAACAGTATTGTAGTTTCCTTTCCCTGGGGCTTAAATCATCTCCCTGGTGTCTTATCACATATGATGTCAGAGCAAAGCTGACAACTTCCTCAGTGCAATCTTTGTCCAGTTTATATTATTAAGGCATGGAGGTGTAGTTTTATTTTTACTCATATATTTAATCTACCATGTGTTGAATAGGTTAGTCTCACTCAGCTAGTGGCTTTCTTCTGAGGGGAAACTGAAATTGGTGTTAATACTACTAAGGGAAATTTGGCCCATCCACTGGATAATATCCTCTTCTGTTTTCAGTAGGTACTGTATGATCATTTACATTCACCTGTGCTTCCACCAGCTTCAGATACAACCTCAGTTTAAAGTCTTTTCCACAAGACAAAAACACTCAGGAGGTCAGCATTCCCCTTATGGTCCAACTCCCTGCTGTGGTAACAGCCTTCTGCACCAAAGGTAAGTGTGCTACCTGTGGCATCACTGACACTACCATATCCCTTTATAAGGTATCTGTGCAGCACAATGCTAAGCATCTTGTACATATTTAACTGTTGTCTACTGTACTCCACTTTGTGCTCCATTTAAAATCCTTATTTCTTTAAAATCATACCTGTCACAGAATCGTAAAACCATTGATGTGTTGTTGTGCATATGTAAGCACTGATTCTCTACTGCACAACTGAATGCTGGCCTCCTTCACTGTCTTCCTGTTCCTATATACAGCCACTTCCTTTGTCTGTGTGTTTATAGAAAAAGACAAACCTACTTCCCAAATCTTTCATTCATAATATTAAAATACTTCTATGAATCTCTCATTCTAAATAGAATCATAACTATAGTGTGATGAGGGAACAGATGTTTTGGGCACATGCTGCTAGAGGGCACAATCTGCAGTTCCCAATGGAACATGTGTAGTGGTCCCATTCATAAAAAGAGCCATGCATGATATTGCTGCTTCTTTAATAAATGCTGATACTGAACATGAAAAGGTTTTTCTTTTTTTCAGTTCTAGTTCAACTTTCTTTTTTGCCCTCAACTTAGGGGTAAAGGGGTGCTAGCCTAAGAAAAATGCCAAGGATGCCAGATTATATAGCTATGGCTCTGCAAATATAAACCATAAATGTTCTAGCTACTCACTATATTAGATCTTGATATACTGACCTACTGGCTGTAAATATACTTATGCATGCCTTTATATGTAAACATCCTATGTCCATTTTACAATTTAATGTTATCTATTCTAAAGCATATGAACTTACACTTACAGATGGCTTTATATGTTAGCATCCTATTTTTTGTCTTTTTTGTTACTGTGTTACTACATTTATGCATTAGACTCAGAACCTTTCCTTTGTTTTGTTATGTGTTATAGCTATCACATATTGGGCAGGATTCACAAAGGCTTGCACGGAGTCTAAGAGTAGTGTAAGACTCCATGCAGCCCTCGCAATCCAGGAACAGCGCGAAATTCCGTGTAAGAGACCAGCTAAAACGTCTCTTACACGGAGTGGGCGTGGATATGCTAATCACCTCAGTTGCAGCCGAAAGGCATGCAAATGAGGTAGATTAGCAATCCAGGAAGCCCAAAGCAGCCCGTGTAAGAGCCGTTTTAGCTGCAGAAATGTACTCAGTTGACAACTGCGTAGTTTCTGCAAATAACACAATGGAGCCATGTCAGCTCCAAATAAAGGGTGCATATGTGTCAGGCAGCATGCCAATGGCCAAATATGTGGCCATTGGCAAGGTACCCCAATGCAAATATGAGAAATAAATAGTTTAAACGCAGCGCAGCCCCGCGCAAATGGGCTGCGCTATATAAAACATAAAAATGAAGGTTATAAACCCACAAATGTGGGTTTTATGCAATACATGTATTTACAATGCAGGGACCAGCAGACCAAAAACAACATGGCCACCGTTTAGTGGTTGAACGGTTGCTAAGGGGGGAAGCTGATTCTAAGACATGTAACTAAGCATTAGTAGGCAATCTGATGTAAATGAGTGTTAGAATACTGAATTCCACTGTCACATAGCAAATGAGCACATTCTGAGTAGTGTAAGAGATACATAAGGGGGGAATAGAGTAGGAGATAGGTGACATCACAGGGGGGAATGGCAGAAAGAAATGCAGTTCATTGGAGGTCAGTGTTACATGACAGATGTCAGACACATATCATGGAAAGAGGAGTGCCACAAGATAAGCATGGGAAAGTCAAGAAATGGAAGGTGTACACTGTTGCTTACACCAAAGTTTCTTGCTGGGTGTGTATGCACGCCATGAGGCGCGAGTAGGGCAGTGTGCGTGTGTGTAAGGCAGACTGAGCATGTGGGAGCCTGTTGGCAGACTTGTAAGACTGTTTGCGCTGGTGTGCGCGTGTTTTAACCCGAATAAGACGATTCTAAACTGTGTAAGCATGTGTGCGCACGTGTAAGCCACTGTGAGCGTGTTTCTGCTGGTATGCGCGTTGCTCCCCCCTGAGGAAACAGAAAGGAAACAGGAAGCAACAGAATTAGTAGGAAGCTAGCAGGGAATACTGCTGGAGCTAGCAGGTGAAAACAATTAGAAGCAGGCAATTACACAGTCAGAATATTAGCCCAGCCAAGCACTTAAAACTCTGCAAACAGCAGTGCAGGATGTTTCTCTCAAGAGACACTGCAAGACAGGAGTAAGCTATTAGAAGTGAAAACTGAAAAAGCTGAACTCAGAGCAGAAATGCTAGGGGCTGCCATAGCTGTCATAAGGAGACATAGGCTACTTGCTGAGGGTGGTGACAATGCAAATGGTGCCATTCAACCCACAGTGAGGAGACAGAGAAGAGTGTACAGGCCCAAGGTGACCTACCACGGGTTACATGAGCTGGAGATAGTGGAGCGCTATAGAGTGGACAGAGACCTCCTGCAGCAAATTGTTGAGCTGTGCAGGCCACGCCTTACACATAGAACCAACAGAGGGGAACCAATCCCAGTGGAAACCAAGGTATGTGTTGGCCTAAGAATACTAGCAACAGGTACCTTCCAGAGACCAACTGGTGATATGATGGGGATATCACAGGCATCAGCCTCCAGGGTACTGCACCAGTTCCTGGATGCCATGTCAGCACATGTCAGTGATCATGTATATTTCCCCAATGCCCGTGAGGTATTGGCCAGCAATATGCGTCTCTTCCAGCAAATAGCGGAATACCCTGAGGTAGTGGGTGCAATAGACTGCACACACATACGCATCAAAGCACCAGCCGGTGAGTGGGGTAGGGCCTACATTAACCACAAGGGCTTCCCCTCCATCAACTGCCAGGTCATGTGTGATGCCCAGGGCATAATAATGAATGTGTGTGCTGGCTGCCCTGGGAGCTACCATGATTCCCATATCTGGCATTTGACGCAGCTGTACCAGACATTTGCCAATGGGGACATCCCACTTGGACACCTAGTGGGGGATGCAGGTTATGCACTGGAGCTGTGGCTGATGACACCCATCAGAAACGCATGCACACCTGATCAGGAACGCCATAATGAAGCACACGCACAAACACGTAATGTAATAGAGCGTGTGTTTGGGCTGCTCAAGTCATGGTTCCGGTGTCTGGACACACCTGGTGGAGCCTTGCAGTACTCACCAACTACATGTACCCAAATTGTCATGGTATGTGCTATGCTACATAATATGATCTGGCGAAAACAGCTGCAGCAGGACCAGCATAGGGCCGGGCCAAACAGCCCCCCACCATTGCCAAGGCCATCACAGGCAGAGCGTGACTCGGAGGAGGAACAACCTGAGCCTGCCCCAGTAGGCAGAAGGAGGCATGCCCAGTATGCCCTGGTCTTGGCAAAGAGACAACGCATAGCACATAGACTGGCTCAGTAGGAACCCTGGGAATGATACCCCTCTCTGACTTACTCATATAGTAACAGGGATGCCTAAAATGACATAACCTGCTCTTAAACATGTACAGGGAGTGTAATATGTGCATCCGACAGAGGCAGCCCTGCAGCACCACCTGATGCATGAATGCCATGTGTTAAGCAATGTAACACCATGTAGTATATGCAAACTTGATGACCCTGACTAACATCCTACCCTTACCAAGCACGATGCCACAATATGACGATGAGATGATCAATTGCAATAATTGGCTGAAGTATTGCTGTTAGTCAAAGGAGATCCAATGTGTGCCAGCCTGGGATGACATGCTGAGCATGACATGATGCTCCACCTGCTAGGGGTGACGTGCACCTATCAGTCCTGGCCATATGGATACTGGCAAAGGCTGTTGTTACCCACAGTGTGCCTTGAATAGGTAAGGCTCAAAACACAAACCCACCTCCATAGGTATCACAAGGGATAAGAACCTAGATGTAATGCTACCCAATGCCAGAAGTCTAAACAGCAAGATGCATGCAGTCTAAACTCCCCCAGTATGGAGAATGTTGATATCTGTCCTGTAACAGAAAACTGGGTCAAGGCTCACAACAGCACCCTAACACTACCAGTTTACACCTCATACTGTGCTGTACAGCCTCAAAACATGGAACAAGCTACAAAAGAAGGGTGACTAGCAATAATTGTCAAGGATAACCACACACCCATGTTGGTACCACAACAAGAAGCAGCATGGACTAGCCATGGTCAAGTAACAGTGGCTAAAACTGCCTTCCAGTTTATAGCCTGCTACAGGCTACCATCCTAACACCAGGAACTGCACTTGGCCTATGTTGGAATACATGAATATATCAAGCCCTCCAAACCACATTATATTGGGTGACTGAAAATACCCAAACAAAGACTGGGAGCATTATTCTAGCTCCAACACTGTAGGACAAAAGTTCCCAGAATCCATAAACCAAAATGCCCAGGAACAATGTACCACTCACACAAGAGGGGTAAGCATACTGGATGTGATAATCAGCAACATGGGTACTGGATGGCAAGATGAGAAGTGTATCCCTCACTGGTAAGACCAGACCATAGAGTAATCACACCGGATATACACATCCTGACCACAGTCCCTGGCCAGAAAACCACAGTGAAAAGCATGTGTAAAGCAAAAGTTGCACTCCACCAAACTGATGTGGAATCCATTAAAGGCCCTGTGCAGGTGCAAAATATGGGCCACACCTCAGAACCTGTTATACAGGCATTCCATGACCACTGCCAGGAATGCATGGATTATGCAATCCCAAATAAAACCAAGACACAATGCCATACACACAGGCATCTGGCATGGTGGACTCCAGCCATTACCAAGCCATGCAAGAGAATGAGGAAGCTACTACATGATAGAGCAAACATAAAAAGGGAAGTAATCACTGATCAATAGTATGGCAATAAAATATTTCCACTCATACAATCCACTAAGGCCAGCTACAACAAGTTGAATCTGTGAATCTTGAGGCAATGTTACACCTGCCCCATGTACACAGACAACCCTCACCTCCCTCCAAGAAATACAAATATATGTGAGAGATGCAACCATTTATCCAAACTGGAGGCTGAGCTTTCTCAACTCAGTACTGTCAAAACTAGTCAGGAGGAGAAGGTAACCACACACACCACAAACCCAGTCTCACATAGACCTATCACAACTGCAAACCAAAGACATAAACACAGAAAAACTTTCCCAGAGGCCCTAATTACAAACACACCACATCAACAGAGGCCTCCAAAGCAGACACCCAAGCAACCACTACCTCCAAACATAGCAAATGCAACACATACTACACAAAGCTGGTGTGCCAAACAGTCCCAGGCCAGAAGGAGAAACAACATGCCTGATACAGTTGTAATAGGTGACTCCATAGTCAGACACACTGCTGTCCCGCTCACCAGACTGAACAAGGGAAAGGGTACAGTAAGCTGCCTGTAGGCTGCTACAATACGCCACATAACACAAGTACGCAGGTCATCCCAAAGCAAGTAGAAATATGATGCAGTCATTGTCCATGCTGGCGTGAATGACCTGAGATGTACCTCCCCAGACTACATGAAAAGAGACATAGATGAGCTCTCCAATTATGTAGTCCAGGCTGGTATGACACTGACCGTGTGCAGCATCCTACCCTCACCACGAATGATGCCACAGTACAAACACAGAATGATCAGCTTTAACAAGTGGCACAATTACTGGTGTCATTCCAAGGGGATCCAATGTCTGTCTGCTTGGGATGTCATGCTTGACAAGCCACACTGCTGTGCCAGGGATGGCTTGCACCTGTTACCCCTGGGCGTCTGGATATTGGATAAGGCTCTTGCCACCTCCATAGAGCCTTTCGTAGGCAAGGCTGAAAAGACTAACCCACCTCCCTAGAAAACATAACTGGAAAGAAACATAAGGGTAATGCTGCCCAATGCCAGACATGTAAACCTCAACATGCATGCTCCCGAAGCCCTCCCCAGTATGGAGAACATCGATGTCCGTGCAGTGACAGAAACCTGCAGCAAGGCTCCTGACAGCACACCAGCACTACCAGGTTATACCTCATATCATGTGTTATGGCCCAAAACCTGGACCAAAACATAAAAGGAGGGGGAGTATCCATATTCAGCACAGACACCCACACGTCCAGGTAACTGACAATGCACGAAGCATCAGAGACCACCCATGTGCAACTAAATGTAGGCAAAACTGCTGTACAGTCTGTAACATGCTACAGACTACACTCTCACACACAGGAACCCCACTCACCCATCCTGAAGACACTGGACAGTATGAATGTCGCACCAAATACCAAACAAGGTACTCACAAATTACCACATAGGTGGTAATCCATTATGTATGGAAGGAGTATTCAGGGACCTAGGGACACAAGTGGACAGTAACCTGTCATGTGACACTCACATTGCCAATGTGGCTAGGAAGACTGTCTATATTGGACACCGTATCATGAAAGGATTCACATCTACGTCAACAGAGGTCATTGTGCCCCTATACTGTTCACTTATCAGATCCATAATCTAGTACAATGCCTCATTTGGGATGTACCTTACCCGACACCTGCAGCAGTTAGAAAGACCTCAAAGGTACCTCACCAAGAGGATAAAGGGTCTCAAATATTTGTCATATGCTGCCTGGCTGTAGACACCCCAGCCGTATGCAGTCACATACTGCCTACGCAGAGGTGTTGCATGCCTGTTGTACAAGGCCATGTCCAACACAGGAGTAATGGACATGCTCCACCCCAGAAAACCCAAATCCATCGGAGCTGTGAGAGTGAGAGATGTCAACCTCAACACATAATGAAATAGGATGTGCTGGAGGGACAGATACATAACCCAGAGGCTCCCTACACCCTGGAACGGAATCCCACTCCATGTTAGGCAGAGCCCCCCTCACTGACTCTCTTCAGCAGGAATCCTGCCAAGTGGATGGATGATCGTAGATGTACACTGGGGGTCTTCACTGTGTCACATCCAGACAGAGGCACAGTAAAGTAAATCATAAACGACCATAATATTCACATAGCAAGGGGTGGCGAAAGCCACACACACTCTGGCTAGGCTTAGAAATGCCCTAGGGCGGATAGCCTAGTATGACCCTATGAACCTATGAAGATACACATTGTACAGGACACTAAGGATAATCACAAGGCTTTCTTAACTGATGGTAGGAACCTTGTTGGGAATTCACAGATATGTTCTGAGTCACTCAAATATTACAAACAACATACCAAACTCACACACATATTGCCAACATCCAACCTGACAGGTGCAGTGCAACCCCCCCCCCCCAAAATGCAAAATATCTATCCCAGCAGAGTGCTGGCCCCCTGACATTGCAGATGCTGCGGTAACAGCCAGCATCTACAAAGCAAAACACACAGCATCAGTGGTATGAGATGGTGTCCTGGGCTGAGTCCAACATGGACTCCAAGAAGAATGGAATGCCAAATAACACTACTGCTCAATGTCAGCCTTACAACAGGATATGTGCACAAAGAGCAGTGTACAACAACAGTGGTCCTTCTCCACAAAGGTGTTGCCTGAATGGATACTGCAAACTACCACCCCAGAATGCTGACAAGCTTGGTATGCAAAGCTATGGAAAGGATCAGCATGTACCTCAGACATAAAGATATTGGGGACCTACTGACACTGGACCCTACCCAGTGTGGCTTTCTTAAGTGCAGATCCTGCCCCTTAAACATGTTTGACTCATTTGAAACAGTCATTAAGGTCATTGATGAGGGGAATGTGGTCCACACAGCCTAGCTGGACCTTGCAAAAGGCTTCCATACAATACCCCACGTGTTCATTATAGATAAGCTCACCAGTTTAAATATAAACCCCTATGTCAGCAGAGGGGTTGCAAACCAGACCAAGGACAGAACTGACATGGTCAGAAATGCTGCAGCCATGTCAGACTACAAGCCAGATACAACTGGCATCCCACAAGGCTCGGTCCTGGGACCTCCCTTGTTTGGTATATATGTCCCATAGGTACAGGCCAACATGGAAGGACTGTGTCTGAACACGTATGCAGAGGACTACAAACTGGCCACCATATCTGACCCTCCAGCTGACACAAGCATCCCACAAAAGGCCACATAGAAACAGACAACTGGTGCCATAGCCATGCAGAAAAGTGTATAGTCAACCCCTGTGGATATACAGTAAGTGCCCACCAATTACCACATAGGTGTTAACCCATTAAGTACTTAAGATGTAATAAGAGACCTGGGGACACAAGTTGATAGATATCTTGCATTGGACAAGCATGTGGCTGTAATGGTTACAGAAACATACCATATACCCACCTAATCATGAAGGTAGTGAGATCTAGATCAGGGGAGGTCATTATGGCTCTGCAGTCATCCTTCATCAGCATCACAATTGACTACAATGGCCCCTGTGGGATGTACCTCAGCAGACACCTCCATCAACTGGAAAGACCCCAAAAGTACCTCACCAGGAGTATCAAAGAGCTCGAACAGATGCCATGTGTTGCCTGATTAAACAAACTGCAGCTCCACACACTGCCATACTGCCCGCCCAGAGGCAAGCTGTGCCTGATGTATAAAGCCATGTCCAAGCTGGAATCAATGAACATGCTGCACCTTGTACAATCTGAATTACAGTGAGCTATGCACATGAGACCTGAACCCCAGCACTGACATACATAGGACAAGCTGTACTGAATGATCCATAACACAGAAGCAACCCCCACTCTTGAGTAAACTCCCAGTACAGGTTAGCCAGAAAGTCACCCATCAATTCTCCTCAAGAGGAATCTTGATGAGTGGATGTGAGATGGTAGGTTTACCCTGGGTATCACTGTTATGTCACAGGTAGATGGAGGCACAGTATACTAACCATGGCATATGCCATGGCAAACTCCAGTTACAATGTGTGTCGAAGGACAAACACACTCTCTGATTAGCATTAGAAATGGCCTAGGGCACATCGCTAGTGTTTGCCAATGTCCACCTATGTTGTGGAATACACTACCAATGTTGGACAAGCCTGGTTTAAGTAGTCCATATCTGAACATAATGCAACATGGTCATATGTGCACAACTGGCCCCTAAACAGTCTGTTGTGCTCACTATGAAAATTTAAAGCTGACAACTGTATGCAAAGTATCCCATGCAAACCCTGCAGGCACAGTATAATCCCTGTTGTGTTCAGACACGAAGCAGTTGGCCAGTAAGTACACAACATGACACCCAACACACAACCATAAACATGAGATATTGTTGAAGTTCACACTCATCCACAAATGTGGTGGACTGCAGAGTTCAACATATGGAAAGCTCACACTGGGCATGCTCGCACACTTTGATAAATGAGACATATGTCAGACAACATGCCATGGAAAGGCTGAACTGGGCATGCTCACACACTTAGGCCATATCTCAGTTTAGCAGTTGGCCACACATATCTGGTATTTGTACGTGTTATTCCAGGAACCAACCACATTACAGCAATCTGCCCAGTGCACACAGTTAAATGACTACAGAGACATAAGTGATATAGTGAATCCCTCTCATATCCAAACATCTTCCACAGATGCACAAGTTGTTCATAGAAACAGGGAATGCTATGGCAGTAAAGACCTGCAAACAGTCTATCAGCAACAAATATTGTGCATCTGACAATTAAACATATGGGTGTAGAGGTCAATACTAGGCTGTTTGCCCTAGGGAATGAAAGCTTAGCCAGAGTGTGCTTAGCGTCTGCATCCCCAGTACAGTAGGCTACTGTGCCACTGTAAAGTATGCCACATAAGGCACCATTTGAGGCTAGTGTGCTGTGCCTCCATCAAGCAGGGACACAGTGGAGATCACAGGGGTTGAATTTGCTATGCCACATCCATGTTGTTGGTGTGTGCTGGAAGAGGGTTGGTGAGGACCTCTAACAGTAAGTGGGCGTCAATAACAGACTGAGGGGAGCCTTATCTGTAGTGTCTGGACAATTTCACTGTCAACACGTTGTCGTGATGATTATGAGGGATTGAAGTGTCATGCCAGTGCTGTTCAGAGATGTCCTCCCTCTGTGGGCTACTGCTCTGCAATGTATTAGCACACTCCGTCTGTTGGACAGCTCATATATGGCTGGTATACACCTGACAGGGTCCCCTGTTGTGGAGGAGTCATGGGTATATTTGGGATAGCATGATCAATGCAAACCTTCCACATGCTCATAGAATGCAATTGTCAAGGATTATGCAGAGTGGCCTGTATACTCCCCCAGCATGGGTCCTTTGAAGTCTTCCACCCCAGTCTTCACAAGTGCAAAGTCTGCTTTTGATAAATACACTTTGTTTGCAGTGACAACCTTGCCTGGGGGTGGGGATGGGATATGGATGCCCAGGGAAAGGTGGGTATGGTCAGATATCAACAATGGTGGTCTACCTCTGGTGTGGAACAGTGAGTACCCATGTTGCAGATGGTCAGGTGCAATATGTACTCCCCCTTGTGGCTGTGGTGAGTGGTCCTGCCATAGCACATGGACTCACAAATTGTAGTGGCTGTAGGGTAATGTTGTAGAGGCCTGTGTAGTTCCCACACACAATATACCTGTACCTGACATTAACAACTGGAATGGTGTATGTGAACACCTTCATATCTTGGCACTGTTCCCAGGGAAGCAAAGTGTGTGTCCTGGATGTGGGAGGGGTGGTCTGAACTGGTTGTGTTGTGTGTTACAGGTCCTGTGGTCACGAAGCAGGTATAAAACATAACCTGCCGGTGCTGATGTGCATATCTGACCCTGAAGTAGGTGGCTGCAAATGCATATATATGCTATCCCCCACCTGACAGGTAGTAATAGATGTACATACCTCTGTATAAATAATGATGTCAGCACCCTATAAATACTGCAGGTGCAGAACAGATGCCCAGTAATTCGGATAGTACGCTCTGCTAATGCATCTCCCTCAAGTGTCATAATATAGTTAGGTAGGGGTTTGAATCCTGCAAATGCTCAGTGTGTGTGTGAGTGAGTAGGGTTGGTGTGTGTGCAATTCTCTGTGAGAGAAATGTCCCTTTTGACAACTAGGAAAACACACTACAGGATGCACATTTCCCTTTCTAAACACTGATGATGTCAGCACCCTATAAGTACAGCAGGAGAAAGGAAACCTCCCAATAATGCGAATAGCGCGCTCTGCTAATGCATCCATCTTGAGTGTCATAACATACTTAGGTAGGGGTTTCAATCCTGCAAATGGAGTGGAATGTAAGTGGAAGTAGGGTGTGTGCAATTACCTGTGTGAGGACGGGGGGGGTGGAAGTAGGGTGTGTGCAATTACATGTGTGAGAGAACTGACCCTTTTGGCAACCAGTACAACACACCAGCTGCTGTATATTCCAATCTCTACACAGAGATTATGTCAGCACCCTACAAGTACAGCAGAAGAGGGCAAATCTTCCAGTAATGCAAATAGCACGCTCTGCTACTGTGTCTCTCACTACTGTCATAGCACAGTTAGTTATGGCTTTGAATTCCACACATGCCACGTGTGTTTTTGTCATACAGAATGTCCATGTGTGTGGGTTGTTGTTCACAATAATGCATGACATCGATTAAACCAGTAATGGCAATGGACACAGATGATGTATGTGTGTGCCAAATACACATATGTACCTGTGATCTTCAATAGTTCCCATGTCTGATGCCTGCCACATGTGAATACATGGTAATTGCACTGGATAACATTATGACTGTGGTCTTCTGTGCGGGTGCTGCATGTGGTATGTGTATGTACAGTGTGAGTTGTATATGTTATCATCCTAGCAGTGAGGGATACACATCTGGTCTGGGGCATATAGTCTACATGTTGTTGATGAATAGGTGCTGCATGTTTTCACCTGTTGTGGTAACAAGTTGTTTCATAGCAATGCAGTGACTACATGCTAGGAACCTTTCAGCTAGGGTGTTGTAGCTACAGTAATTCATCAGCATTCAGTAATACTTCAGCATTCTTGGTGAGGGTATGATGCCAACCAAGGTCAGGGTCATACCAGCCTGTGCCACATGCTCAGAGAGCCCTTCTATGTTCCCTATCATGTAGTCCAGGGAGGTACATCACAGGTCAGCCATAGTGGCATGGACAATGACTGAGTCATATGTGTCCATGCCTCTGACTGACCTGTATGCTTGTGTTATGTGGTGGACCATAGTACCCCATGGGCATATCACTGTGACCTTCACCTCATCCAGCCTGTTGAGCGGGACCTCACTGTACCGGACAATAATGGTACCTAACACAACTGTAGCAGGTGTGTTGTCTAGCCGTACAGGCTGTGACTGTTTGGCACACAGGATTTGTGTGCTATGTGTTGCACGTGCTGTGTTCCGGCTTAACGTATGCCTGTGTGCCAGCTGCAGAGGTGTCTGCTGCTCAGGCAGGATGCTATTCTGAGGTTCCACGAATGCCCCAGTGTGTTCATGTGTCAGTGTAGGTCTACATCAGACTGGTATTGTAGTCACTGTAGTATTTCATGCCACCTGACAGGTTATGCCAGTACTGGGTTCAGAGTGCTTAGTCCCCAGTTTGGCTATGTGGTTGCATCTCATACATGTGTTTTACATCCATGTGTAGGGGAGAGGGTTGACTGTGTACATGTGGCAGCTGTGACATTGCCACATGACTCATATATTCCACAACTGTACCATAGAGGTGACTGACATGTGACCTTTGCACATGCTACCATAGTATTGTGATTGCCGTGGTGATTAACAGCACATAGGGCCAATGGGGAACAAGGTACAGAAGGTGAGTATGTGAGGGTGTAGTGCCTGTGATTAGTTAGCAGTGGCATATATGACTGCTCACGTGGTCAAATGCAAGGAAAGTCATATGCAATGTGTCACAGGCAACGTACATGCGAACAGGACAAACAGACGTTCTGTCAAGTGAGACATGGACATACATATAGTAAGCTATGCAGATGTCACTAGGAGTCCACAGAAGCTCTGTAAATCTGCATTGCAGGTGGGATCAGTGTTCCAGGGTAACTGCAAGCAAACATGCATGCAAACAAAGCTACAGTAAGCAGGGCTGCATGTAGTCCATTGTACAACAAACAAGCTGTACCACTTCCAGTAGGTCACAGTGCAAATATGCAGGCACTATACACATGTACATGGAAATACACAGGTCAGATGGCCAGGGTCCAGTCTCAGCGCACACAGTGTATAGACCATGTACCGTCAGGATGTGCAATAACCGGATGGAAACCCAGGTGCTCATACCTGCAATAATACACATGTCAAATAACAGACACTGAGCCTTCACTCAGTGGTTCCATACTTAGTAGGATGTATGCCACCTGTCCTGCCACCACAGTATCCCTGACATTTATGGGGACTCTCCCTCCTGTGAAAGTTAGTTTTGTGTGTTGGGGCTGTCTAGCATGGTATGAGATGTGAGCTTGCAGTGCTAGGGTGCTCCTGTGTGTCCTGTACCAGTCGTGTAGTACTGCACACATATCAACAACCTCAAACATCCGCATTGCAGAGTCCATTGTGGGCAACATGCCACTTGCAGTTTACATGTCCATCATTGTGTATCAATACTTTCATTACCTTATCCCCTGTGCTACCTATGTATGTGGACTTCTGTTGACATCCTTACCACCAGTATGCAAACATGTGCAGATGATACACTATGGTACTTACCATGGGTGTAGAAAACAGTACAAGACAATCATACCCTAACTGCATCAGGCATGCTGGGATATACCCACAATTATATCAGCACACAGTACTGTTAACAACATGATACTATTACTACATGCCTATGTAGTCACCCTGTGCATCAGCAACATGTTAACCTGTACCTGCACCGATGTTACAGATTGCAAGAGGTGGCACAGTTTCATCATATGCACAGGGTGTGAACTTGGTATGCCTGAGTCTGCCACTGATACCACCAATTGACATGTATGTGTATGTGTGTTGGTGAGGGACAGCAGTACAAGGTGGGGCAATGTTGATGCAGTGTGTTCGTGTATGCGGTAGCCCTAGGTGTTGTCAATTCACATGTGTGTATGGATGCACACAGTTCCACATCATGGCTGCCATATACCAGTATTTGTGGACAGCCACAGACTGTACCTGCCAGGTCATACAGATCAGGGTCTCTGGCCACGGACACGGTACCTGTGCCTTGCAGGGGTGCTACGGACTGTATCCGGTACCAATCCAGACTGGGTACTGTCATCAGAAGCAGGTGTTCATTGACTGGACACAGATCCCTGTTGGGCCTGTCCAGAGCCACGTGCACGTGGTCTCCTGGGGCGGTCTGATGACAGCACAGACCCAGCATTGCTGGGGCTGCTGCTGGCACTAGGCTGCGGCCCTGTTGTCATCCGCGATGACTGCCAGCTGCTGCTGTTGGTGGCATACGACCACGTCGACGCCTGAACTGTCCACCATTGCCCTGACTCATGGACATGTAGTTGTGGAACTGATTTAATATGTCCCCACAACGTATGTCTATGACATCGGTGAAATTACAGATGGCAGCCACAATGTCACACATACTGTCAGTTATGGCTGTGCGACATGCTGTCAGCTCCCTCAGACCCTGTCTGGTGTACCGTTCCATACGTGACTGTGCCTGCATGACAGCCCAAAACATAGCTGAGGGTGTAAGACCTCTGTGGGCACGTCTGACAGGGGCAGTATGCCCATGGATGCTCCCACGAGAACCCCTGGACATCTGTCTGTGTGGTACCATCTCAGGGCCATGCCCATGGCTTCTGTGTGGGGAAGCATGTGCCACAGATACCACATTACCCTAGTCAGTGCCCACTGTATCTTGTCCATCACCTAGGGACATTGGTGACAAAGGGTGTATTGGCAGGATGACTGTGCACATTGATGGGGTTGACAGCTGTGTACTGTCAATTGGCTGACCAATGATGGACCCTGGCACACCTTCCTGTGCCATTACACAGATGTCATCATTATCAGTACCCATGGCACCTGATTCAGGTTCCCTGCTGCATGACACCATAGCAGCACCAGAACCTGTGGGAGGGAAACAGGAAACACAGTTTACAATGTGTGCACAATGTTACCAGTGATGCACACATGCACACATGCACACATGCACAGGTGCACACATGCACACATGCACAGGTGCACACATGCACACGTGCACATGTGCACACAGTTGCACACTTACACACAGTTGCACACTTGCACACTACTCAGTATGCGAGATATCAACACACAGACACAGACACACCTGCATGCATACACAAAGCACTACTAAGTGAGCCTAATACTATCAAGACTATCAAAGGTATTGTTAATACACACTCACCAGCATGGATAGGCTGCATTGCTGTTACACCAGAGGGACCTGCAGAAGTGAGGAAATTAATGTCAGTGGGCACAACTGTGCCATTGTTACTGAGTATGATACAGGTCAGTAGTACAACAGTTGCCTTTCACAGGTCAGCTGCTGATATTGTGAATATCACACTCGCACATTAAATACTATGATGACAGCTACAAACCAAGGACACACCTCACACATGCATTAACTACCAGTGTACACAACAGTCAACTATACATATGGCATATTACCTGCACGCTCGTAGTCTTGCTGCTGTGTGGCTCCAGCCTCCATCATAATGCAGGTCTGCTGCTGTTGTTGTTGTTGGTGGGCTGGAGCCACAACACTTATGAGTAGTCCCTCCAGTCTGGTGAGTGGGGGATGTGTAGCCACCCCACCACCTGTGGCAACCTGTTGCCTGTTGATATCCAACTCACGCTGATGGACATTTTGGATTAAATCACTGCAGTGATGTCGTACCTGCTCATATGTCCTATTATGTGTGCCTATGTCATTTACCCGATGGACCAGGTCTTGCCACAGTGCAGCCCTCTCCTGCTGATTCTGGCTGGTGTGGAAAAAGAGTATTGCATAATTCCGCACCAGGCTCTGGTGTATTTCCTCATCCTCAGCTGCAGAGTACGCTGGATTGCGCTGGTGAGCCATGGTCCTGAAAAAGGAAATAACGTGATATCAGCAAAATATGTCAGCAGAATTTGGCACACATATTACACATGCTACTCGACTGTTGTGATACAACATATCTCACATATATGGCATCTGTCTGTCTATTGGTGGATACACATGTAAATGGCCAGGTATCAGTGCTCAGCCAACAACTGTGCAACAGTACCTGGCACACTCCATACGACATACTACCAAACCCCATCAGTCAGAACACTGATTCAGGTCCAAAGCACATCCTCACTCTGGGGGTTTGTATCGAGGTACTGTATGGGGTACATCATCAACTACTGTGATCTGACCACAAACTAATTGCCCTGGATATACATATCCCACCTCCACCACCAGCACAAATGACTACAGTGAATAACATTTCAAATGCAAACTTTACACTTCATAACACTGAGATGGTATCCTTTAAGCCCACTGGGCCAGTGGAAGACACAACCCACA
>NC_056745.1:1268654669-1268667169 GCF_019279795.1 Protopterus annectens
ATATTCCCTTTACATTCATTCCTACTATTACATGATATATTTATTGTAGCACAATGTTCTTATATAACAGTCATGGCTTAGTGGTAAGTCATGCAGACTACTGTTTCCAAGGTCCTGGGTTCGGGACTGACAGTGGGATTTTATTTTGCTTTTGAGCAGACTACAGGCCTTGTCATTCAGAGTGACTAAGGCACTTTTAAGCAGTTGTAACCAGGTTAGCGCTGGTTTGCGCGGAGCTCACGCATGCGCACTGGCGTTCAGCTCCACGCACACCTGCTTACAACTGCTTAAAAGTGCTTACTCTTGCGCACACCCGCGCTAATTTCTTTGAAAGAAATGAAAATGGGGAGACAGGAAAGTGGTGAAAAAGGGGTCACAAAGAGGGTAAGACAGTAGGGAAACAAGCTCGGGTTTTGTAGGTGGGATGTAGGTAAGGCCTATAGCTGCCCATTTCTTCATCAGCAACAGCTGTGCATATGTTTGTAATCTGGTGTGACATTTGAAACCTTCTACCCCTGAGAGAGGTGTAAGGACAACAATAATACTTGTTGTACAGCCAATTGTAATTGGCAGTTTCCATGTCCAGCAGACATGTGTGCGAAATGGGCAGCTATGTATGGGGCGTAATTTTTTTGTGGGTACAGAGTGCCTTTTTTTTTTTTTTTTTTTTCAGGTGAGAGTGGTATGTCAGGAACAGGAAGTTGGTATAGCTGGGGAGGTAGGTTGGGTAGGTTAACAGACAAGACAAACAAGATGCATACAGGGGCGGTGTATGACACATGTGGGGGGGGTTACACAGTTGACGGGGATGGATGTTTGGATATCTAGAGCACATGAGCCCACAGATGGCAACAGTGGAACTGATATCCCCACCCATGGGCAGTTGCCACTGTGCCTTCACTGCCCAGGATGGGGCTGTGCTGGGGGCTGTGTAGGCCGGGCAGCAGGCATGCCCGTTAGTTGTGCCACCTGTGCCTCAAGCTGGCGTAGGGGCCCAAGAACAGCTTCCCGGATCTCCCTACGCACCACAGTCCGGACACTATGGAGGGTGAGTGGATGTTCTCCTCTGGCCACACTTGCAGAGGGGGGGATGAGCCCCATCCCCTGCAGCGCTTCCATCTGCAGGTGGCACAGGGCCACCGGAGGAGGGTCCAGCCTGGGCAGTACTGCCAGGTGCACTCGCCAGCTGAGGAGGGAGAGGTGGGTCTGCTGGAACCCGCCTTCCCTGTCATCCTATGTTTTGCATTATGTCATGACAGTTTGGGTTAGTAACGTACAATATCATTCACAATTAGTTGTAACAGCATGCATTAGTATTCCCATTAACCAAACACCCAGATATTCAAACCATTGAACAGCAAGCATAACACATGCATATTTTGAACAGCAATACACAGTCCAACAACATGCAGGGTTGATTGATGGCAACAGGCCATCAGGTTTGGATGTATGAACAGGGCAGATGCATCAACGTACATGCAAATATGTATGAACTAACAGGACAAATGTCCAGGGGTGTTAATTGTGATTGCGCATACCAGTTTCACGTGGAATGGATTATATGTGGTTATAGGGTAGGGTGAAGAAAATTTAATTAACAACTTCAAATACCAATACATATGCTGTACATTTCTAATAGCTGCAGATATATACACATTACAGTTCTGCCTACAGTTTCCTATGTGATAAGTACTTCAAGTTGGTGATAGGAATGTTACTGCTACATCAATATACATTTTCATTTTTATTCATACACATTCATATCTGGCTCTGTTCAGCTACATCATCCTGCTACATTTGCTTTATATAGCTATAGACAACTGTGGATGCTTGGTATTTCAGACAACCATACTATCTGCATATTGCAGACTTAGAGCAACATATCCAGATTTTGGGATACACATTCCAGCTGCGGTAACATTTTCAACACATGTTACTGTTTGGTTCTGCCTGTCACATTCATTTCATTCTGTACTGACTGCAGTATACTTTATTCAGGAGTTATTACTACTTTATTGGTGTATTCATAACTCTTTCTCACACTCTCTCACTTGTTTTATTTTTACATTTCAGGATGGTACTTAATTCTAGGCTTTATTGACATGTTTTACCTGTAGTTATAACAATCCTTTCCAACAGTCTCACTTCTGTCATGTTTCTGTATTTCAGCAGGGATATATTTCACACATGTGTTTTACTCAGCTTCTGCAGATGTACTTTTCAGCCTGCTGCAGGTTATGTACTATTATATTACAGGTGGGACATCTTTATTTCAGACTTGTTTCATTTTTTGGTTTGGATTACAGACTGCATCACACTTTTGTAATCAAGCAATACTTGCAAACCCTCTTACACTGTTACTTGCACATTTTATTAATTAGTGACTACACTGCACTCTTTTGCTAACTGTCATACTTATATATTTATTTACTGTTACAGGGAGAGAATTACTGACCTGCCTGGTGGCGCAACCGTGACAGCCTATCACCATAGGCTCTACGGTTCACAGAACGGACACCTGCAGCTGTAATATAAATAAAGTAATATTGGAATACACATCTCCATAATATTAGCTAGGTTAATTTCTTACATAAATAATTACATGTAACTTACTCAGAAGTGGGGCATTGGGCATTTGCCGGGCCTCCTGGATCCAACGGTTCAGTTGGTCCTGCTTCCATCTCTTCAGGTCCGCATGGTGGTGACGGACCTGCTCACCAGTCCTCGGTATCCCTGTGGCACTGGTGAGATCATGAGCCAACCGGTCCCACGCCTCAGCCCTATATGCTCCCCACAGGACCTGGCCCTGCATGAGTTGGGCCTCATGATTGTGGACAAGGAGCCAAACCATATATTTGGACTCCTCAATGCCCCACCTCTGTGCTCGAAAGCAACTACCCTCACCTACACCTGACATTCTGGCTGCAAGTCGGTTCTACAATCGGTTATGCTGTGTATTCCCGCTTATATGCGGTTTTCCCCGCACTTATCTATGATTGGCCATTTTGGAATTGTATCAGCTTCACAAAACCTGCTTTGTCATGCTCCTCTTTCTATTCATTCCTATATATATGCTATTACTGCATTTCTAAGTGCAACTATCATGGCTTAGTGGTTCAGTACCTTGACTATGGTGCATGGTATCCTGGGTTCGACCCTGGCCACTGCTTTTTATATTTTATGACTGTCTACACAGGCTAGGAGGTGTGTCTGTGTAAAGGCAGTTTTGTTACAGCTTGCTCAACGTTGCCCGTCGGTTAGCTTGTTGGCGCGGTGCGCAGCTCTGCGCAAACGGGTTACACTGGTTTACGCATCATTTGGCTGTCAGCATGCATATTATGCTCAACTCAGCCATGGGCACACAGTTTCAGCATGTTAAACCACTGCTCACCTACGGGCATTCATTTTACACCTGTTAAACCACTGCTCACCTACAGGCACTCATTTTATACCTGTTAAACCACTGCTCACCTACGGGCAGATGCACTCAACTTGATAAACTGTAGCTCAGCTATAGGCACATCTGACATTTTTTTTTATTTTGTTATCTCACATTTCTTCAAAATATATGGCCCATTTCATTACATTTTACATAAAATATAATTTTATATGTGTACATATATGTCAGGGACTTGTTTCGTGCTTATTTCACTAAAAATTAAAATTGATGTTGGGGGGGCTCGAACCACGACTGCATGCTCTTCAGCCGACGTCTCTACCGCTACGCTATTGCTTCTTGGCTTACTTTGCATATTTAGTTCTTATATGCTTTTCCACTGACTGCTAACTGTGGTTAAGCTACGGGCACGCCCGCGCAAACGAGTGCACTCACGGACAAACTTCTTTACAATTTAAAAAAAAAATTATAAGATGTTCATGTGTACATTTTATGTTCGTAGTCTGTGGGGGCATGTGTTGTGTTGTATTTATTCACATTTACACGGGCTCTGTCATGGGGGTTTACTTTCGGGACTTTTACTCTTCTGGGGCGTGTCCGTTTGCAGGGCTCGGCCTACGGACACGCCCCCTACTGTCTTCCATGGACCGTGTAAGCCTTAGGTGTGATTCAACATGCCCTCATGCATATGCATGACATGCTGACGTCATACCATTTAACTGCAGCCTCCGTGTAAGCCTTGTAACTCTTACACTGAGGCTTCGTGAATCCTGCCCATTGTGTATTTTTCGGTACATACAGAAGCACATCAACAGTATATTTACATATGCATAATTTGAATGGACTCTGAATAAAATACATTTATGGCATATGTAATTACATATCTATATATTTTTCTGTATACATCACTGACTTATTAGCATAGTGAAGGATATATCGTACCACTGAGAATATGTAAAAATGGTATAAATTATTGTACACACATAAATAATAGCAAAACATCAGTTGGTATTTAACATGTTTCTGAGCTATGTACATCATAGTTAAGTAAAATACAAAATGAGTATGTATGTGGTAAATCTGGAATAAAAGCACTGATTCCAAATGCTTGAATAAAAAAAAATAAAGCAAATGGTCACAGAAACACAAATGGACACTCATTCTATTAGACAGTGCAGGATGTCCACAGCTGTACTATGAAAACAGATTTTATAGTTTGAAAGTTAGTAGAATATATAATGAGAATTAACCCAAAAGGTAAATAAATTCAAATATAACATGTATGAACAAATGAGGTCATATTAAATTCATCAATATAATATAAAGTTAATCCTGATAAGAGTAAAGAGAAATGCAGTAGATCAGTAAGACAGGGTGTGACCTGGGCCATGACAGGAACCAGCTGTAGTTTTATCATCACAAGCAGTATGTGGTGTATAAGTAAGACAGGGTATGATGTTTGCCATAACAGGAACCAGCTGTAGTTTTATCATTACAAGCAGTATGTGGTGTATAAGTAAGACAGGGTATGATGTTTGCCATAACAGGAACCAGCTGTAGTTTTATCATCACAAACAGTATGTGGTGTATCAGTAAGACAGGGTGTGACCTGTCCAGTAACAGGAACTGGCTATAGTTTTGTCAGCACAAGCAGTATGTGGTGTATCAGTAAGACAGGGTATGACCCTTATCATAACAGGAACCAACTGTAGTTTTATCATCACAAGCAGTATGTGGTGTATCAGTAAGACAGGGTGTGACCTTTGTCATAACAGGAACCAGCAGTAGCTTTATCACAAGCAGTATGTGGTGTATCAGTATAACAGTGTATGACCCTTGTCATAACAGGAACCAGCTGTAGTTTTAAAATCTCAAGCAGTATGTGGTGTATCAGTAAGACAGTGTATGACCCTTGTCATAACAGGAACCAGCTGTAGTTTTGTCATCATCAGCAGTATGTGGTGTATCAGTATGACAGTATATGACCCTTGTCATAACAGCGACCAGCTGTAGTTTTATCATCACAGGCAGTATGTGGTGTATAAGTAAGACAGGGTGTGACCCTTGTCATAACAGGAACCAGCTGTAGTTTTGTCATCAGCAGTATGTGGTGTATCAGTATGACAGTATATGACCCTTGCCATAACAGGAACCAGCTGTAGTTTTATCATCACAAGCAGTATGTGGTGTATCAGTAAGACAGGGTATGACCCTTGTCATTACAGGAACCAGATGTAGTTTTATCATCACAAGCAGTAGTGTATCACTAAGACTGGGTATGACCTGTGAAATAATGGGAACCAGCTGTAGTTTTATCATCACAAGCAGTATACGGCGTATCAGTAAGACAGGGTGTGACCTGTGAAA
This sequence comes from Protopterus annectens, assembly GCF_019279795.1. Taxonomy (NCBI): domain Eukaryota; kingdom Metazoa; phylum Chordata; order Ceratodontiformes; family Protopteridae; genus Protopterus; species Protopterus annectens. Next base: position 1,268,660,434 of record NC_056745.1, read on the forward strand.
TAACAGGAACCAGCTGTAGTTTTATCATCACAAGCAGTATACGGCGTATCAGTAAGACAGGGTGTGACCTGTGAAATAACAGGAACCAGCTGTAGTTTTATTATCACAAGCAGTATGTGGTGTTGACATTTTAAGATGTTCTTTGAAAGGGTGACTGGGGCAAAAGAGAAACGAATGCCTTTGTCAGCATGATTAAAACCACAGCTGAGCTTGTTTCTTATAAGAAGTCTCAGAGATACCTCTCTAATCTGTTGTCTCAGACTGTATCATGTATATTACACTGAATTGTCACAAATGGAAGAAGTTTCATTAAAGTTGTAAATCTGAACCATTGTTTCTTAGAAAGCCTGCTGCTTTCAATGTTCTTCCAATAATTCTGTATTAAATAATTTATTTTCCACAAGGTTTGAGACAGGAACACGTCCTGTGACTGATCTCAGTTCTAAGCTTTTTCTGAAGCAGAATGCTGTTCTATTTGCAAAGGTGCGACAAGCAATGCTTTGGGCTGACCATAGCATAAAGCAGATAGACCTCATTCAGTAAAACATTGTATATGGTTGATTCATTCTGACATTTGAAAAGCATTATTTGCCAGTAAGAAGTTAATGTCAGTGCTTTACTACATTATGTTAGAGATTTTATGTATTTATTTATTTTATTTTACATTTGTTTACTGGGAAAGTCCGATTGTGCAGACATCCATCTTCAGCAGAGGCCCGCGGAGAAATACTCCACTTACAGAGAAATACTAATAATGCATATAGACGTAACATAGTAAGATTACAGTTTTTGTATGCTTCAAAGTATACATTGATAATTTGCAAGATAAGATAACAATGTCTGACTGGCAGTAGAACAGTACAGATAGGAAAAATACTTATAAACCATAAGTACAATACTGATGCAATTCTAATAGTTATTTTTGTCAGGTATACAATATTTTGCCATTGTAGTCTTGTTTTTACAGCCATCATTTGTAAGTAGTATACTTTCCAGGTCTTTTTGTTTTAAGTAAGGTAGAAGGGAAAGCAATTATTTGCCTTAGTAGTAAGAATTGATTATAGCTGGGGTGTTGGTAGTTTTTTTAAGGTGAGCAAAACGAAATAGTGCAATAGCATAGCTAGTTTGGTATGTTGTTTTAAAAATGCTGGGTCAGGGGATAGTCTTGTATACCTTGTAAGACTAACCTGGGGTGTTACATGACCAAAGCCATGAGGTTGATAGGTGATTTTTTTTAAAATGAGTAGTGTTTGTTGTGGATCTAATAGAGTCTGCAAGAGCGTTCCAGTTTTTTGGTACATGATTAGACTACAGTGTTTCTCAAGCAGTATTTGTAGCCCTGATTACTTTTGGTAAGGACTTGTTGGTGGAGCATAGCATACGGTTGCTGGAATAAGATGATATTATGTTTTGGATAGATGTGGTGTTTTTTCAGGATGGTGAAGTATTTTATGCTCCATTGTCAGTTGATTATAGGACATTAACTGAGGTAATTCTAACCAGGAGAGTTCTTTTAGAAGCTAGGCAATGGTGTGACCTGTGCGGTGAGTCTGTGGCAATCTTTGCAATGTTGTTATAGCATATGTCAAGTTTTTCAAAGTCTGTTTTCTTGCAGTTAATAAGTAGTAGAGAGGCATAAAGGAGTGTAGATAGGAGGTGGGTTCTGGAAATACCTATCCTGGTACTATTGCATAGGAATTTCTTGTTTCTGTGTAGGGCACCCATTTTTTATGAAACTTCTTGACTGTTTGTGATATGTGTTGGTCGAATATCATATTATTGTCAACTACTACTCCAAATAGTTTTGTTTGGGATTCTGGTAATTGTGTTATCTGTCGCTGTGATGGGGGGGGGGGGGCAGGGGGCATCTGAATCTCTGGTCAGGTGGAAGATCATGAGCTTGGTTTTACTGGGGTTTTGAATGGGTTGAGAGTTTGATAACCGAGATACATTTGCAATGAAGGATTTTTTTGTAATGTCTTGGAGCTTTTGCATGGTAGAGACAGCACATATGAGTGTAGACTCATCTGCATATTGGATCATGGATACCAGAGACATGGCCACGTTAAGATTGTTGGTAGATATACTGAAAAGTAGGGGCTGAGTATGGATCCTTGCGAGACTCCTAATGTGACATGGAGGGAGTTTATCAGTCCCATAAAAAAGCTTGTATATGATTACACATGATAAACAAAATAAAACTGGTTGAGAAGTACTCCCTTTTGGGGCCTTATCCTCTAATTTTCATTATATAGATTGATATATGATATACATTGTATATAATTGCATCTCTTTAAGTACATTATGTGCATAGGTGTCACAGTTTAAGCAGCAATATTACCACAGCCTTTTGATCACTGTATATTCTAAAGCTATTCCAAGGACCAAATGCATTTAATATTGTGTTTTTACAATTGTTCTGTATTATGGTTACCTTTCTGGTGTCTACTTCCTCAGTGTGTATTCAATAACAAAATATTTATTGTACCACTGAGAAGTTCAAAATGGCAGAGTACAAGCTCAAGGGCTTTTCATGTCATAATATCACTTTCATCTGTAGTGTGTTAGACAGCTAATAGTCTATGCATAATACAATTCTTTGCTAGGAAATGTTTGTGCCATTTCATATGCCTTTGTGAATGTTTTGTACACCTGTTGGTAGCTAAGTAGAAAATGATTTCATGTCTACTTATCATTCCATGATGTATGATGAATCATTAAAGCACCTTGTGTTCTTGGCACCATTAAAGAACTATACCAGGGACTTTTAGACATAGGACCTGTGGTAAGTGTTCCTCCTAAATTAAAATATCAGCACCAAGTTCACATACGTTCATAGGTTCATAGGTAGGTACTAGGCTATCATCCCAAGGGCCTATGTAAGACTAGCCAACAAGGTTCCCTGGCTTATGCCACCCAAGGAAGATATTTTCCTGTGCCATTGTCGAGCAGAGACACAGAAGTGATTCCCGGGGTGTATTTCCTATTTCCTATCCACTCATCAAGATTTTTCTTGAAGAGTGCTAATGAAGAACTTTGCTTGACATAGATGGGTAGCCTGTTCCAGAGTATGGGAAGTCTCTGGGATAGGAATCTATCCCTCCAGCATGTCCTGTTTATTGTGGTGACAAGGTTTAGGTCCATAGAGCATGTAGCTCTGAGGGATTGGGATTTCTTTAGGTGTAGCATGCCCAACAGCTCTGAGTTTGACATAGCTTTATATGTTAGGCAGAGATCACCTCGGAGTAGGAGATATGCTACAGAGTAAAGCTGGAGTTTTTTGAGGCGGTCAGTGTAGGGCATTTGTTTGAGGCCAGTAATCCTCTTTGTGAGGTACTTCTGTGGCCTTTCCAGCTGCTGCAGATGTCGTAAGGTACATTTCAAAAGGGGCATTGTACTCTATAATGGGTCTAATGAGTGTCGAGTAGAGGGGAACAATGACCTCTTTTTTCCTGGATGAGAACCCTTTTATGTTGAGGTGTGCCATGTAGGACTTCCTGACTACTGTGGCGATGTGACTATCAAAGGAGAGACTACTGTCCACCTGGGTCCCAAGGTCTCTTATCACACATTCAGATATTGATATAGCATATAACATATAGATATTGAAGGAGAAGAATTGTTCCAGTAGCTGTCTGGTCTAAATTAAACACAGTTCTAGATTCAACTTAATGTGCTCATAAGGTGGACTAAGACAGGAACCATACATAATTTATATACTTTGGACAGTAATATCTGCAGCTGTACTCAGTGTTAAGTCTGTAAACTGCTACCAAACTTCATCTAGTATTCATAGGTTTGATTCCCTCGATCTCAGCTTGCAAACTGTTAGTCTTTGAGAAAGTCATTTAAAAAGTGTTCTTACTTCACTCCCTGAAAAGGGGCATGTGAGTCTATCAGGCTCATCTGGTTAGCAAAATAAATATTGCAATTGTTCCTGTTTTGAACAATAAGAAAGGAAAAGCTTCAAGCAGTACTTGTAAATGTATATGTATATATATATATATATATATATATATATATATATATATATATATTAAACTCAGCAAAACTATATAAGTGAATGAATAGTACAGTTTATTATTATTACATCTGGTAAATATTTTCATTACTGCATAATGTATCTTCATCAGTCTGTCCAAAACTGTCCCTCTCAATGCATATAACTACATTGGTCTGTATCTGTTCTGGAGATTTCAGAAAATTTTCAAATAAAACGTCTTCTGAACTTCAGTTACCTAATTTTGTCTGATGGTTCTTCATACTTTTGACCTTGGAATGTTAAAAATACTTTCACATCTAAAGAGATATATGGTAAAGTTAACAGCTGCATTCCAGAGTATACTTTCTAATATACTAACTCTAACTGGTGGTATTAATTACGTGCCATATGTGACAGATTCCATTCAGCTGAGTCATGAAATGCAGCATACAACATTTAGCTATAACCTCTTATAATTTATTTTCAACAGTTTTCATCAGAAATACAAATATTGGTGGTTTATGTTTTAGAAACCTTTGTCACATAGAGCACATTTAAAAAAAAATACCCTCTTAAACTGGAAGACAAGCATGCAGATTCTATTTCTACTGTCAAGGGATACCAAGATTCTTAGCTTCACATGAAGTCATTGTTTTTTGTATATGGCTAACTCCAGTGGCATAGAGAGATAAAGCCCTGTCAATGGCTCAGGTGACCTTAGGTTAATTACAGGTTTGGTGATTGGCAGAACTGGAAGGGGGGGGATGTGTGCTCATCTTGGGAAGTAATATGAGGTCTGCAGCTGCCCAGCACTAATAGAGGTGGCACAAAGGGTGGAAGTTTAGTCACCAATGCTCTTTTACCCAGGGTCACTGCTGCAGTCCCAGCAGTGATGTGGGTCTTCCACACACCCCACCTCCCCCAGGAGGAGGAGTTAGGCCTAATAAATATGCCTTCACTGATAAGATGCCATTGATGTCACAAATCGCTGCTGGGGCTATCTGTACATTGGCTTCTGTTAGCCAACTCTTGCCCTCATTGGTGAATACCCATGATGATGGATCAAATGCTGTTATCTATATTTTATTTTATTTAGCTGGAATAGCAATAGCAAGGTTGTTCAGTACCCTGCATGGCTACGCAGACTTGGGGCATCCTTCATTCCAAAGTTGAGGAAGAAAAAGAAAAAAAAAGTCTTTCAAAAACTAAATTCCTTTCTTGCTTACTCCAGTTATAGCTAGCAACTTCAACTTCATGTATTTGTAATTTAGTCTAGAATGCCAGTACCACACACACACACACACACACACACACACACACACACACACACACACACACACACACACACACACACACACACACACATACACACACATACACACACACACGCTGTTTCTTCCAGAAGCTGCTGATTGTGACTATTAATAGCATGTACATAGGACATCCCATCTTAGTTATGGTTCTGCAACTGGTAGTAATTAAAAATGACCCTGATAAATTTCTGATGGTATGGAAAGATTCATCAAGCTGTGTTTATTAATGTTGCTTGATAGCACTTGAGAAGACTGAACAATTCGGCAATCTGCAAGCTGTCCCAATTTCACTTGTAAATGGTCCATGGCTACTTGAGTTTTACAATTTATAATATATCTGTAAACTTAATGGCAGCTTGTCATTTGGCAAACTATTAATATGACAATGCCATATTATAATATGTCTGTAAACTTAATGGCAGCTTGTGATGTGACAAGCATTAACATGACAATGCCATGATAGACTGGCACAGATAAAGCTTGTGATTTGACAAGCTATTGAAATGACAATGCCATGACAGACTGGCACAGATAACGTTTGTGATTTGACAAGCTATTGACATGACAATGCCATGACAAACTGGCACAGATTAAGCTTGTAATTTGACAAGCTATTAACCCCAGTAATCAAGTCCTGGATATCCCTGTCAACAACACCTACAATATAGCACTTGAGGGAGAAGCAGATCCAGATCCACCATGTGGGGACCTAGGCACCTGCCTCAGGCCCACTGGCTGGATTGGCTAGTGTGCCGCCACAGCTTTTAATTAAACAATACCATTACATTTCTCTGCATGCACAGACACAGATTTAAACTGTGGAACTTCCTACTTTTGCACAAGGAAGTTTAAATATAAAGAACTTGCCATGTGAGAGACGAGCCATTGTGTTTGTGTGTATGTGCATGCATATGTGTGTGTGCCTGTGTCTGTGTGTAATGCCCTACTTAGGGATGGGAGTTTAGTTAATTAAATTCCTCAGGTTAAAACCCTGCACCTTGGTTACAGGAGGCAAGAGCTTAAATCCTATACATCAACCACCAGACTGCTCAAGGAATGTGAGTTTCAGTGAACTTTCAAGGAAGTGAGAATTTCAAGGGAAGAAAAGATTACTGTCACTCATGCTAAGACTGTTTTCAATAAGCAACTGTTTTGTTTAGCAAATGGTCATAGCTTTTTGTGCTAGATAATCTCAAGGCATTGTTATCACAACAGGTAGGATACTTACCTTATATGCAGAAGGCTCTTGGTTCTATTCCCACACCATGTGGATGGATAGCTGATAATGTGATGCACTTTAATACTGTGTGGGGGCAGCTGCACTCCTTTGGATAACAAGTTATGACTCTGTTGTTGGTTTTCCAGACATTCCCTGTTGTAACAGTACCACCTTACTGTCTTTTTAATGTAACATAGGCAATTTATTCTTCAAGGGCAGCAG
>NC_056745.1:1268669669-1268729669 GCF_019279795.1 Protopterus annectens
ATTGAGGGCATACGAAGTCCCACATATGTTCAGTAATTCATTCTTCAACTTCCATTTGGATCTATGCTAAATTTAAACAAAATGTTCCACAGATTAGTACTTACAGCATCTGGTATCCAATGAATCAGCACTTTCATCATATACCAAGTGAGAATTTACATGCACATGGTGTTTAGTTACAATCCACTGAGAAAAGATTGTTGTAATGCCTGTAAGGGAAAGGCCACCCTCAATCATTGCAAAGTACAGTTGCACCTGTGTGTCTATATTCTTCGCTGTGTATTTCTAAAATTAGCAGGTATTTTTTTTTAAATAAAATACATGTAAAATGTCTTCAGAAAAGAAAGGGGAGCACACAGTGCTCAGTTACCTAAAAATAAGACTTTAGTGAATTCTCAGTAACTCTGTTTAATATTTTACAGAGACTGTATTTTTCAAGAACAAAACTGACACAAAATGAATGCATTTGTTGTACAATAGGGCGTTAGATTACAGTATTAAACTGATTTCCCAGCATGTTGCATTTAAATATGTAACAGTGTTTTTTATTACTTCATCATTTAATTTACCTGTTTATTTACTGGTTAATTAATGTATCTATTCATTTATTTCTGCTTTTATTTTTTCTTAAATAAAATATTGACATCCTGAATGACTTTGGTATTCTAATGTTGTTCTGAGACCATCTCTTGATTTTATATTGTAAATATTCCTTTAAGCCATATATTCTGTAATACATTTTCAAATTTGACTTCCTATTGTATGCTCAAGCAACCATGATTCTCATATGTATAAGAAGTAAAGGTCAGTTATGAGGAAATAAAATAAGAAGTTGCAATTTTTTTCTGTCTTGGCATATTCCTTCTCTGTGGTACAGCAGTCTTGGATTTTATATCTTTATGTATAATTTTTTTCTTTGTTAACCAGATTGATACAACTGGACTCTTGGCCTCTTTTCATGGAGAATCAAGGTGAAACTTACAGTATTAGAGAAAATGTATTCAGGGAGTAGGTGAACTTCCCTTAGTCCCTTCAGTACATGCCATTTGATCTTTTGCATTCACCTGAGGTACCACCTACTCAGGTAGATGGGACCTTGGTTTAACACACTCAGAAGTACTGCCCCCCACACACTTATGCTGTACTGCAGTCAGTAATCCGATTACCTGCATTGAAAATAGAGCCCACAGCTTTCTGTAGGTTCTCTCCCAGCCTGACACTAATGTATTAGTGCAATGGGAGGAGATACTGTGCTGGTGGGATGAGCAGGTATATGACATGTCATCTTATCGAAACTGCTCTTCAGCGAATGGCAGACTTGAACTAGGGCAAACCAGCAGTTGGCCACCATCTAAAATCTTCCTCACTGAAGTGCGATCTTGGAGTTGGTATATTTAGTTAGGAGGTTGTAGGGGTGCAGCCCCCCCCCACATTGGAAGGTTTTACATTTTATTTTTTTTTTTTGCAGTCGCTTAGTTGACCAACCACTTGTGTGCCCTAGTTAAAATCTACCTTTTGCTGAAGAGTGGCTTCTATAAATAAGCATTCGATGAATGGCTATTCACTGAATAACCATTCAGCGATATATGATAGACCCGCTCATCCTACCAGCACAGTATCTCCTCCCATTTCACTAATACATAGCCATGTGTAGTAGACCCAGTGTGAGCTTACCTTGTTCGGAAAGAGGGGGAGCCTGGCAGTACTTATTAGAAAAAGTGGAACTAGTGTGGCAGCTCCGTTTGAATGCTACATGCTGGCCAGGTCTCAATGACAGTGTTTCTATTTCTAGTTTACTAAAACTAAAAACACTGCATAGATGATTAACATAGGTTTTCTGTTCTGGTTTTCCCTGATGGGTTTGTGGGTTGTATTTGAGCAAATGCAAGGCACAGAGCTGTTTAAGCTGTTTTAAATGGTAGTGCCATACATGTTGCTTTTAGGATGTATTTTTTATTAACTTTTTATTTTTTATTTTTACTTTGTATTATACATTTTTTTAACATATACTTTTAAAAAGTGTTGCTTTATAGGATGCATGCATATATATTTTTTATTGTCTGATTATTCATAATTGCTTACTATTAAAATGCATGAGTTGTGGGTTTTTTTCTTTATCTGTCTTTCTGGGGGGAAGTGATGTCACACAACAAATGTATTTAAAGGATATGATGTATTTTTGCTGCCATCTGATGAAGTTCCATGTTAATGTGTACTTTTGGGGATGAAAACGCTTATGGTGGCTTGATCCTCAGTTGGTGGAGTTTTTGTTTGTTTTCCATGTGATCTGGATTATCTGCAATAAATATTTTTGGAGAGGAATCCATTTGCTGAGCATTTTCTTGGATTCTGTGATATTTGCAATATCTCTTGGCTCGGTATAGGAGGTACCATTGTGCAGTATGCTCAGAGCAAATCTGGGTATTGCCATGAAGATTCTTTACATAACTATAGAAAGCCTTGTGGTTATCTTTACTATCTGCTGCAATTCTGTTTTCATAGCTAGCTTTAGAGGATTTGATGAGGGATCTCAACCTTTTGTTGAGGCTGATAAGGGAATTTTTCCAGTCTTGGGACCTCACCTTATTCCGCATCAGTTTCCTCCTTCTGTTGTAGAGTTTGTTTATAGCAGGGGACCACCAGATTGGCTTCCTTATTTTTGAAGAGAGCACCTTAGTTCTATTGGGTATGACGAGATCCATGCATTTGTGTACGTGATCATACAGTGCATTGGTGTATGATTTGACAGTCATGCAACTATTCTCTATTTGCATAGGTGCCATGAAGTTAGCCCCCTCTGTTTTTAGGAGCCCAAAGTTAGCTTTGGAGAAGTTTTTCATGGTGGTTACCTACCTATATTGGGGGGGGGGTGATGTGAATTTCCAAGGTGATTACCTTGTGATCGGATCTAACCAGGGGGAGTTGACTATTGGTGTAGAGCAACGGTTGGCCATGTTAGTAATGGCCATGTCAAGGATGTTGCTACCTCTAGTGGGGGTAAGAACAAGCTGGTCCATGGCACTGGAATTAATGAATTCCAGAAAGCGTTGGGCAAGTGTATTGGTACATGAGTAGCTTTCCTAGTTAATGGTGGGGTAGTTGAAGTCGCCCAGCGTGAGAGTGTTAGGTTGGACCCCTAATATTCTCCAGGGTGCTTAGGAATGTGGAGTGTGAATCTTGGGACATGATTGGGGACCTATAGCAGGCTACGACCTAAATCACTGTCTAACCTAATGTTAGCTGCACCTGAAGTATCTCAGATGCATTATGTTGGGCTACCAGTCTGGAGGTGTGCGCATCCTTTATGAATATGGAAACACCACCACCTTTGGAGCTTCGGTCCAAGTTCTGGGGTCAAAAGGTGTGGAATGAGTTGTAGCCTGGTAGTGCTGGGGTGCTTCCTGCTTCTTTGAACTAGGTCTCTGTTACAGCACAAATGTCGATGTTCTCCATTTTAAGGAGTACTTCGAGCGAGTGCATTTTGAGATTTAGATTTCTAGCATTGAGCAGCATGACCCTCAAATTGAATTTGTTTGTAGCTGTTACAGTGGTAATTTGGTCTTTGGAACACCACCTAAAAAGGCACTATATGGATTGCAAGAGTCTTGGCCAGTATCTGGAAGCCCAGGGATGACAGATGCAGGCCATCTGTGGCAAAACATTGCAGTCCGTCAATCATGTCATCCCAGGCAGACAGATACTGGATTCCCTTAGAACGACACCAGAAACTTAGCCAATTGTTGAAATCAATCATTTTCTGCTTGTACTGTGGTATCATTCTGGGTGATGGTAGGATGCTGCTCAGGGCTAGGGTCATACCCACCTGGGCTACATAATCTGAGAGCTCCTTCATGTCTCATCACGTATTTGGATGCTGTAGTCATTCTTGGCAGATGACATTATTAGGGACATCCTAGTCACAGTTTGGAACCCCATTAACATCATAGAGCTCGGAGAATTACTGGGGCAATTTCCATATTCAGAACAAAGTTGCAAATCAGGAAGAGTGTATGTGGTAGGCACTTATGTTTATTCCTACTGTACACACAGCACATCAGCTAATGGCATTGGTAGTTCACATTTCTGAGAAAAAAATAGCCATGTCTTGTACCACTTGCACATCTGTAATTTGGACTGTAAAGGATTTCCTGGAATCAGCCTGTTCAACAAGTTTCTTGCTGATCTGAGTGTTGGCAGTGCAGATTTTTTATTCTGACAATAGCAAATGGTCCTCTTGCTGATTCCCCATATTACCAGTCCCACTTCAGTTGAGCTCTTTGCCAAGCTGTTTTTAAATCTGATCTGTACTCTACTTGCAATGGTACAGATGAATTCAAAAAAAATGTCCTCCTTTTCTTCATTTACAGATATACTTGCTTATTCATTTACTATTTGGAAGCAGTGTGGGTGGATTGGCCACACGTTGTTTTCCAGCCACAGCCTATGGAAAAATGAGAAAGCAACAGCCCAGTTGGTCACAGAGCAATATTTCTATATTCAAACAAAAGTGAAGTTGCAGTCTTGTTAACACCTGCTGTAAGTTCTTTCCTTATGTTTTTTGAGAGTCTGTACAATTATATTTCCCCTATTTGATTATGGGTGCCTCAAACCGATTTCATATGCTGAAATTATCATTCTTGTAAAAATGAACAAAAGTCTTTCATGTGCAAATTATTAACCATTGCTAGAAGCAAGGATGTTTAAATTCTCACAACATGAAAAAGAAAATGCTTCAAGAACCATATTTGCTGAAGTCAGTGGTGTGCCAAATAGCTTTATGGCTTCAGAATACTTTGAATAATAATCTATACAAATGAGATACATAGTGTCCTTGAATAAATCTTCCTGATGTCCTACAATTAACATTCAGTTAATTTATTCTATGACTTGTCCATTATTTATTAAAATTATGTCTTTGGCATTACTGTTGTGAAATATGTTGCAAATCTGAAAGATTTTAGTTATTAATTCAATTTGATTAAACATAGCAGCTCAAAAGATCCATTCATTTAACAATGCCTAAACATCCTTTAAGAATTCCTTCTTGTACTTTGTTAAGTAATTGGCTTGGTGCTATCACTTTGCTGAACTGAGCAAAAGTCTTTGGGAAACATGAATTTCATCATGAAAAGGATAGTATATATGGACTGCAAGTGGCACTTTTTTAGATATTCTGATCATATTTTTCAACATTTGCATTTTAGTAACCATTCCTGTTCTTTGAGCAAAATCTTATAATACATTTAAAGTTCCTCATATTGTCTAAAAATGTCAAATGCAATGTCAAAGTTATTGTTTTTGTTTGCATTAGGCTTTACAACATCACTGTACACCAAATGCTTGCATGGGTTCACAGATTGTTTTGCATGACTGTACAGGTAATTTGCTTCTGGTGTCTATAGAGTGTTTATTTGAAGGATCTTTAAATCACATGCTGTGTGAGTGTGCAGATTAACATGATCATGCAAAGCATCACCTATGAATTTCTGTGAAGTGCCTACTGCTCAAGTGTAAGAATGGTTGCCTTGACTAACTGCATACATGTTTAATCATGTTCAATTTTAAAAGACATTCTGGCCAGTATATTTGTTTCTTGTATTGACACAGTTTGAAACACAAGGTTACAGGTTTTCGTACAAGCACAGCACATCTACTTTTGAACTATTCATAATAGTTTATGGACAGAATAAGTCAGCTGCATACCTTTAAAATCTGTTAAGTACCCATCAAGGCCAAGTATCTGACAGTGAACTTATTTAGTATGTTATATTCTGCTCTTTTTTTCAAGCTTAAATATGTGAGAAATTTTCTAGTCATCTTTCCAGTGATTCTAACAGCTGGTGTATTTCTAACTCTTGAAAAGAATCAGTATGTACAATGCATACATAAGCTATTCTTTATCAGTACTAAAACTGAACCAGCAAACTGTTACAGCAGTTTTTAGCAAATGCGTTCACACATGCTTTTCCCCTAATTTTACACACCTTAAGGGAATAATGAAGCAATCCACAGTTTCTTCATTCTGTATTCACTACAGTACAAAGGTTGTTGTCACACAGATGGCCATACCTTGAACAAAGATGCCCTATGTTCAGATGTATACCTTTCATGTTAACTGCCTCACTAGCACCAGAGTACTGCACTGTTCTGCCTCATAACTGGAAATATAGTTCACATTCTATGCTATGGCATGTTTATTCTGTTTATTTTAACAGACTTTTGCTTCATTTCTACTTTTCTGAAATCCAGACACTGCCATAATAATTAGCATTTTTGCCCACAGACCTTAGGTCTCCAATTTGTTTCTCATGTGTGGTGTATGTCCTCCCTGTGTCTGCAGGATTTTTGCTGAGAGATTGGGTTTCTTCCCATCTTCCAAAGATGTAAGCTAAAGAGGAACTGATAATCCTCTAAATTATCCATAGATATGTTTGTTCTGCATGAGAAAGAGTGTGTGTGTTTATACATACATACATGCATGCATGCATATGTGTTTCCTGTAATAGCACTGTGCTCTGTTTAGGTTGAGCTTCTCAGTCTTGTGCCCAATGAGGGCTGGTATAGTCTCATGTTCCATTTAAACCCCAGAATGGATAAGTGGGTAATTAGAGAATGAATGAATAAATGAAAAAAAATGAATGTTTGATGAAATAAATGAGCAAGTTTAGATAATTTGATTTTGAACTATCATATGAAAACTAGTTAACTAATTGTATTGCTCTACAGACATTGTCCAGGCATTTTGTCCAGAGTTAATTGACAAACATTTGCTTTTTACTTTATTTTATTTTATTATTATTATTATTTATTTTATTGGCATTTGTTTACCAGGAAAGTCCATTGGGTCAGTAACCCATTTTCAGTGGAGGCCCAGGGAGAAAAGCTCCACAAATAATTTGTACAAAGTATAGAGTAAAACAAAGAAACAGAAAAGCAGCAATTAACACATATTACAATACACACACATGTACATAAAAATAATATAGTACAACTCAGAATTTAAACAAAAAAATCTGCATTGTCGTATATGGCACAGAGAGTAGATGCAAACATATGGGATGCATTAAGACTAAGTTGAATACATTGTTACACATCTGTTAATTATATGTTTACACATAACATTGGTCAAGGAAGTGGTTTAAGGAGGCTTGTTTGTACTGCAGGAGCAAGAGGGGTTCATGAGGTAGTGTTTTTTAATGCTGATGTGAAGGTTTTAAGGCAGTCAATTTGAGTTATGTGGGGGGGGGTAAGGTGTTCCATAGTTTAGCAGTGCTATGGGAATAAAGACTTTGTCCTGCTCTTTTATTGGGTTTGGTAACATGTAGTAACTGTTAGCTGTTTATACCACAGGTGATTCTGTCTGTCAGCAGTGAGTCATATAGTTTTACAAACTCACCTATAGTAATAATCCCTAGGTTCAATAACACACAGGTATCCATTGATATGTATAGTCTCAGTTTCTAATGAAAAATAAATAATAAATGTATGGTGAAATTGTTGTGACTTATAAATATGTCCTTAATAACAGCAAAACCATTTTTTGAACTGCAAACAAGATTAAATGTATTGAAATTGATGTTGGCATCATTTCTAATAAGGGGTAAAAAGTAACAAAGTGTACCTCCTTATTTTCTGCTAGGCTAGATGCAATACTTAACAGAATACATTTCTACAAGTAATGGCACAAGCCTTTTACCATAGTGCCCTGTTGTATTAATGCTGCTCATAGAGGAACAATGATTGCTAAGGCCATTTTAACTTTACTTTGAAAGAAATAGTGGCTGATACTTGCTGTTTTGAAGAGTCAGGGTTTTCTGCTCTACTTGGAAGGTAAATTGATGGATCAACTGAGATTTTTTTTCCAGCATTTTGATTGTTGTTTTATAATTTTCTTGATAGATTCCTAGAATTTATAAGGCAAAGTCAGTCTATGGAACAAAATCAGCTTGTTAAGATCCTCCATCCTACCTCATCTCTTGCCTATAGAGGGCAAAAGAAAAGAGGACCAAGATAAATTTATGGGTATCCTTTTAATTATCAAGGAGGATCTTAAGGGAAGTGAGAATATTTTGTATGTAGAAAAAGATTATTTCAAGAGTTTGTCACCATACTGTGTTGTATTTATCTCTGAAGGAAATTCAAGTCTTTAGCTCAAGTATTTGCATAGATATTTATTTTGTGGGGATTGGAGATGCAGGAGATCAAGAAGAAATGGTTTCTTAAAACCACTAAATGCTAGACATAAATGACCATACAGCAGTCTATAAGAGATAAAATAGATGTAGAGAATAGAGTTAAGACATTTTCCTTAATCTTCTTCTGGTGAGGAAGTTACTCGTGAATTGGTACAACTATAATAACTGCACCTGGTGTGATGTTGGTAATCCATTTATTTACAAGAATACAATAGGTGGCCATTAGTAAAAAAAAAAAAAAAAAGCCTGTATGCTGATTGGGCACCCTGTCAGCATAATCATTGTAAAATAAACATATATCCAAATAGAAACAAGTCCAGCAGCCTCAATATTGTACGCTGATTGGACCGATCATAGTTTTGGTAAAATACCTCAGTAGAGTTTTACAGAACATCCCTATCCTCCTCACATTTTTATGTGTTCATCAAAAAAATTCTGATTTTGTGGTGAGTCAACAAATGTTAATCAGTGCCAATATTAATTCTTCCTATACTTCAGAAAATGTACATAGATGCAACACATCCTCTTATGTTAAGTTATAAAGTGAATTAGACTAAATGCAAAAAAATTATGATTCTGGAGTTTTCTATCCATATCTAATGTAATACTGAAAAATGTGCATGCTATTTAGACAGACCAATCTGGTTTATTAATATATACCAAGTGATCCCCACAAATTATCCTCTTTAAACACTTTTGCTACTCAGCTAAGTTGGGAATTTTAACTGTTTGCTGGTGTGATTTTTTTTAAACTGCTCCATGGAGCAGAATAATACAATATGATTAAAAATAATCCTCTCATGGCTACTGATGCTTGGAGCTTATTACAGTATGTCTGACATTATTTAGTGATTTTGGTATCAATGATTTTCCAGAAAACCACACCTTTTGGTATGGAAAAACAAACAATATGAAGAACATCATGACTTCCTGTGAAAATCTAAATAGTGTGGAGATACAAGACTTTGAAAATTCCTAAATACCTTAAAAAAAAAGGCAGAGACCTATTAACTGTGCATTCCGTTACAAACTTATAGAATGAGCAGTATATATATTGCATGCCCCAGACTAGCAGAAGACTGTGGAAAAGTATGAAAAGCACATTTGCACACTGATATTTAAAAAAAATATTTTTTTCTTAAATATTATCATTCTTTATCTGGGTGTCTATATCTGTGAGTAATGCAGATTTAGTCATGATAAGTTAGAATTACTCAGGTTTCAATCTTATTGTGAAACCATGCCAAATGTGGGTAAATCATGTGCTATACCCCCCCCAACACACACACACACACACACACACACACACACACACACACATGTTCATGGATTATTTCTAAAATATATTAGTAACATATTTAGAGTAAAACTGGATGATACAATTTTGATCTAATTCAGAGCTTTGTAGTATGTCATTTCTTAAATATTTGATATACTTAATAAAGTATTTATGTTTATCCTCAGCTTCAGATGCTAATTTTAATTTACAGTCTACTTTGATCTCCCTTATATTAACTATGATGCTCCACCACTGGCACAGTAATCAAGACCCCTCAATCCTCACCACTAGCACCAGTGGGGGAAGTACAATGGGAGGATGACAGGTCCAGATTCAGCTTTCTGCATCAAGTGCAATTTCACTTAAGAGCACACAGAAACCACAGTCAGTCCGGTTCTGGTTTCTCCATCTCTCTCCAGATCCCCAATAAGACTCCCCACTGGCACAGCTACAGAGTTGAGATCTCATTTAATAATAAATAAGAAAAGAACAAGGGCATACTAAATATACCTTCGCATCAGAGTTCAAAATCACAGGAAATATTTAAACTAACGTTGCAGGACAGTCTTGAATAAATAAAGAAAAACATCTAAATTAAGCTTTGCTATATTCCTGACTATATCTAAAAGAATTATACTGTACCCTAGTAGACTTACTTAATTAGAGCAGCAAGGCAGATGTGGTGACTAGATCTCTAGCTGATGTTGTCAGGTCAAAGACAGAATACAGAATGCTCAGTCTCTCTCAGTGAGTTCATAAATTAATATCTCATATATTACTGCTGGGATAGCTTGCAGAATGACATAATTTCTTGTCATGTGACTCTATCCCAGGTAACCCCCCCCCCCCACTGCTGAAAGCTAAGAGTATTTCGCATCTACATGTGAAAATACATACACAAGGGCTTTATCTCAGATCTTTGCAGACCCTGGAGGTCATAAAACATTAAAACACTTCAAAGGCAATACAGAAATATTATCAGAGCACACATTGTATCTGTTGGTGCACTAAAAATGAAAGATAATATCCAACCATAAAGCAATTTAATTTCTGCTATTTTTCTGAAGTTTTGCAAGTTAACTTTCTGTATTCCAGTTTCCATTGTTAAAATATATACATTTAAACAGTTACAATAGTTTAGTACATTTCTGTTCTTTTCCAGTAGGGTACACTGTGGTTACATTTTTAAGGTCAGTACTCTACAAACACATCTGTACCAGCGGTTTCATATACACATAACATACAGTTCTAATACAGTTGTAACACAAGCATCTTACACAAATCATTTTGATATTCACCAATGACATATAATAATTTACAAAATTCCTGATAGCTGGGCTGACAGTATCCCTTTCATAACATTAACTTTCAGATTTTTGCAGATATTTTTGACAGAGTGTTTAACATGGGTACATTTTAATTTATGCTACATCTTAATTTGCTTTTCTCTGTACTATAATGCTAATTTAATGCCCATGTTCCACTAAGGTGGCTTTTTTTACTTATGCAGTTTGGCAAATGAGATAAAATGCTTTTTTTTCCCAGAAATAAATGATAATTTGATGTTTAACTGTTTTGAAATGTTGATACTATTTTTTATTGTGTTGCTTGTTTTGTCAACTTTTTTTTTTAATTTCCAGTTTCTCACTGATCTTATCTAGGGGTTTTACTTGTTTCAACTTTTCAGGCCTCTCCCATATGTCTAACAGAAGATTATTGTACTGCTTTTTGAATCAGTAACAAACTTTTTTTTTTTTTTGGGGGGGGGGGTCTAACATGGACAACACAGATGATTGCCACATTCAGACTTTAATGGTACTTATTCAGCCTTAGATTGTACCAAAGCATTGCCAGAGGCTAATTAATCCCATTATGACACCAAATCAGGTTTATTTAGATTTATACAAGATGTCAACTTAACGGTAAAGCACAGACAAACAGGAAGCAGTGCAGAATTGATGTATTCTATTTACTAGCTTGGCAAGGACTGGTGAAGTGGAAAGAACCAGATGACACACAATGTGTAAGTCAGCCTTATTGTAGTGAATCTTAAATTTGTACTTTGATTTTATACATTTTTCTTCAACTGCCACAAAGTTATACCAATGACAACTGAAGCCTGCTTAGAGAATAAAGCAATTGGATCTTTTTTCTTTTGAGCTTAGTTGCTAGCCCATGTTTCTTGATTTTGTTTTTAATCCACAAGAGGGCACAACAGTGTGTGTGTGTGTGTGTGTGTGTGTGTGTGTGTGTGTGTGTGTGTGTGTGTGTGTGTGTGTGTGTGTGTGTGTGCGCGTGTGTGTGTGTGCGCGTGTGTGTGTGTGTGTGTGTGTGTGTGTGCGCGTGTGTGTGTGTCTGTGTGTGTGTGTGACTATATGTGCATGTGCACTTTGCTAAGCTCCACCTTTGTAATGTGTGTTAAGGCGAATTCAAACCCTGACATAGACACTAATCTTGCAGCTTACTTTAAAAACAACCTTTCAATAACACTACCATTGCAAAACAATGCTTGACCACTCAACCCTCAAACAAACACACAAGCACTCTAATTAAATCTATCCCCTTTTCAAAAACTTACCCTAATCCTAAAACCACATACTCACACACAAACTCCCAGCCTTGGGTCTTATTTTTGCCAACCAACCTAGAATTCACCCAATAAAATGTTTGCACAAACATCCCTTCATTCAAACTGGACTACAATTCACCTACATCCCAAAAAGTTGTGTTGGCCAAGCCAAATGTAACCATGAATATATCATCTTTGACAACACAAATGTGTGACATACAAAATGAGCAAATTACAAAACATCAGTGATTACTCTGCAACTGTCACAATACAAACCCAGATCAAGCATTGTCTGAGCAGTGGTACTGAACAATTGTAGTGCTACTGATGGTTTTATGACTGTAACATGTAGGGGTATGGGGAAGGGCTATGGTTATGGTTAGGGTTAGTACTTATGAGTGAGGTGGGTAATAATCCAGTTTAGAAGTGACCAAGGCATGAACAAGTGAGAGAAAAATTAGAGATATTAGGTATTTAATCTTGTAAATGTTTCCCAGAAAGAATCAAAAAGACTTCATTACAGCTGACACTTGGTCCCAAAGAGTTACTTGAGATTTAAGAATAATACAAAGATTATGTAGTTACAAAGAAATTAAAGTTAATTTCCTCCATTTATGATATAACTGGGAAGTGGTATGGCTGAATAAACTTTCAGTTTTGCATGTTTTGCCAAGGCCTCAGTCTTGGTGGTGGTCAGTTTAGTCTTTAGTGTATGGCTTCAAGATTATCTTCCAGGAGTACATGTTCTTGTGGGAGGATCTGAGTGCCATCAGCATACCCAATATGTATTAAGACCCCATTCCCTTAGAAGCTGTTTTAAAGGAAACCTAAACCATGTGACAAATAATAGACCTAAGACAGTACTTAGTGGTACTAGGCAATTAAAACTATACAAAAAAGAAGTGTTATATCCTGAGCAGACACTAGGAGTATGTCCAGATAAATATGAAGTATGCGAGGTGCTGTGATATCACTGACAGCTGTTTTGATGAATGTATATACATCGGCAGCCATTTGTGAAAGCAATTTTGGCAGACAATGATCTTTCTGCTACATCCAAGTATGTATATATATATATATATATATATATATATATATATATATATATATATATATATATATATATAATGTATGCATATAAGTTCTGGGGTGTGTGGGATGCAAGAAAGTATGTTTGTAAGGTTTGAATGAACAGTTTTGGCGAACAGTTCTCTATGTATTGGCATTCACTGAAACTGCTGTCAGTGAGCTGATATGTATCCAAGTTTGCCAGTCAAGTATTGTAGCAGAAATCTCACAGTATGTATGCCACCATTATATGAAGATACTGTGGTCTATGGTGCCAAGTGCAGCAGAGAGATGCAGGAGCACCAGCCAGGTGTACTGCCATATGTCTCTTTCCATTAAGATTTAATCATATACAGTACTCTCAGTACCATGCTGAGCTTAAAAGCCTGGCTGAAAAGAATCCATGAGTCTACAGCCATAAGGTAGGTCTCTAGTTCCTTGCAGACAACTTTCTCAATAAATTTCCATGCCAATGAAAATTACAACTCAGACAGTAGAACTAAGTTATTTGGATCCAAAATATTTTTTCTGTGCTTTGGGATAACCATAGCCTCTTTCAAGGCTGAAGGAAATATACCATTGCTTAGTTGCCAAGACAACATCACATCCTGGTACTCTAAATGATATGTATATAAAAAGTGGTATACTCCTGCCATAGGTAGACAGGCTGATCTGACACAGTCAAAACTTGGATCATGTAAACACCAGTACAAATGAATATAAGAGATTTAATCAGACATAAAGATCTTAAGAATATTTTCTAAGTCCCTATTAAAAATAATTTAGACTAATAATTAATTGCAAAAATGCAAATATAATATATTATTCAAAGCCATGAAAAACCTTGTATTTGGCCAGGACTCAGTTATAAATCTGAATTTGTAAGATGTCATGTATCATTTGCTCTTGAATGAATGACCATATGTTATAAATTTCCAAATATTTTTGTGTTAGCCGTACACACTTGTACCACTCATTGTATTGAGACACACTTCATGTTACATATGGTCATTCATTCACATGTGATGTTGTCTTGGCAAATCAACTTTTTGAAAAGAAAATATAACATTGATAAAGGCTTTTCAAGCCGAAACTGGTCTGTTACTTTTATGGCAGGCAGCTTTTTAGCTACCTTGGAATAAAATCATTATTTTTACATCTGCTGTCGAATGTGCTGGTCCTTCCTTGGTTCTGTGTCTAACCCTAAGAGGACACCAAAATATATGCTAGTATAATACCAGCACATATTTTTTCGTCCTCTTTTTCATATAACCAAATATGGTAACCCTAGGTGCAGGGGGCTTGCCCCCCAGCTTAAACCATTCAGGTAGTTTTTTTCTTTGGTTTATTTTTTTTAATTACATTTTTGAACTTTTATGGTTTCGACCATATGACGTTCAAACTTTTAAAAATTTGATTATGTAATATAGATGCAAGATGACTGTACGGGTTGAAATTGTTTGTTTTATGACATTTATTTTCCTTCTTTATATGTTTTATCATTGCTGCATTTCTGTTTGTATATTAAATATGAAAATAGCTGCTGTTTCAGTCATTGTTTATCCTAAGCCATATTCCAATAATATAAAATATGATAAAAATAGTCACCAATAGGTTCATAGGTTCATATGTAGGTACTAGGCTATTGGCCCTAGGGCCTATATAAGCCTGCTCAAATGGTACCCTGGCTTTTGCCGCCCAAGAAAATTATTTTCCTGTGCCCCTGTCAAGCAGAGCCAACACATATATCCCTAACACATACTGCATATCACAGTGGTAGATTGTGTGTATTGGGAAATAAATGCTTCAAGTCTCTTTTGACAGTTTGCACATCTAGATATAGAGTTAGTAAACCTACCAATCACTTATTCATAAATAAACCATATTCAGCTGATAAGATCTATTCCAAAATATTCTTTGAATTGTTTCTGCTTGCTATTTGTTTCCATAGAGAACAGTTGCTTTCAAATTCTGACATTATTTGTTTTATTTGTTAAACTGTAATTTTTTGGGAGGAATTTTACCCCATTCGGTATAGATTTGTGACACAATACTTAATTTCATGTCAGAATTAATACTTTTAATAAACTCAGTTTTATCTCCTGACTTCTTTGGGAGAAGTGGTTTGACTGTTTTGTAAATTGTCAAGATTTGAGAAGAATTTTATGACTGCTATGTATCAGATAACTGATGTACCGCAACAGAATGCTTCTCTTTCCTTGGATTTAGGGCAAAGGGTCAAAGCTCCCAGAACTGCATGAGAAAGAGAAATGATGATGTGGAAATGCCTTCATATGCATATTTGCCCCATAATAAGATAATCTGAAGACATCTTTCATGGGAGAAAGGAAAACACATATCATCTATTAGTAGCTGCAAGCATTGAACTTTCCACCACATAACCTTGTGTGTTGGAATTCATTTATTGTCAGACAAGTCAAAGACAACATATTCATTGAAATGCTGAGTTGAATATGACTTAAAATAAATACAGAAACCTGTGTTTTAGTTATGCTTTGGTGACTTCAGGGTTTAATCTGATAAATCAAAATTATTTATAAATTACTTATATTTGGTTGCATGTCAGATTGCTAAATGGGATTGTGATGGTCATTAAATAGTGAGATGAAAGTGTTAAAAAAAAACATGAAAATAAAACATGCATTTATATTTGGAACCCGTGTAAAATTATGGCATCATACATTTTTCCAAATGCTTAACTGAATTCATAACCAAAGAATAATTTGTGTATGTGTCTGGGGGTCATTAGAATCTTTTGTGATTAAAATAATGTAAGAATACTTTTTAATATAAATGAAAAAAGTTCCTGTCAAATGCAAAAACAAGGCATAGCATTTCATGATGATTCTGTTTTACAACTGATTGAAATAAATGTGTTCCATAGCTTTTTGTAGATGAAAAAATCAATGCTATGAGAACAGCTGTCAAAAATGAATATAAGAAAACATCTTTTTACTGCGCATGTATTATTAGGAAAAGGGAGCTAATGACTTTGTATTGGCTCTCTGCGAAGCAAATGTATTACTGTACTACTTATGGGTTAAGAGCACAGATGAAACATAATATTGCTTTTTTGTTCTCTCTGAATTCCCATCAGCATATGAGAAATGGTTCATCATGGCATACTTATATGAACACTTACATTAAAGAAAACATCAAGCATTTAAAATCTGTGATTTTTTTTAATTATTAGTAAAATATATAAGTACTTTTATATAAGACTTAAAATTTCTGAAAATAATTGTTAGTTTTTCTAAGAACACTGCTTCTTTCCAATGCATGTTACAACATGGATGAGACTGTGGTTTCTGACAGTTATTAAATGGCAAAAAATTATTTCATACAAATAGCAGACCATATATGTTGTGTCAAAATAATACCAAATGTGCTATTTATTTTTATTATTAATAGAGCAGAATAAGCTGTCCTTGGAATTGATAAATCCCTAGTATGATGTGAAAGCCTTAGCTAGGGAGATTTCCCCACTTGCTAAGTAGTTTTGATTCAGGGATTTTGGTCTAATGCTGCAGCTTCCCTTTTGAGGTGCTCAGTCCAGAGAGTGGTCTCGCTGGGGAAGTTGCCTGCTAAAGCAGCAGGTCAGGGCAGTGGCCAATGCTAATTCATTGTGTGCCACCCCCAAAAAATATCAGTGGCTGCCAAATCCCTCAGCAAAAATAGAAGTCTACTCTTTGGTTTTGTGTCGTCAATTTTTAACATACTGTGGTCCCTCATTTGATCCGTTGGGATTACTCTTGTTTCAAGTAGGAGTTGTGGTTAGGGGATGTTAGTGTGTGGATATTTGTGTGTGTGTGTGTGTGTGTGTGTGTGTACATGTTTGTAGGGGAAAAATGAGGCTGCATGAATGTGTGTATGTGGACATGTGTGTCTGCATGGATGGAAACTCTAGAGGGGTTAAGTAGGGGATGACAGGGTGTGTGTGTAATTGGATTCTGCTTGCAAGTGTAAGGCTTAGTGACTGTGTAAGTATGACTAAATGTAGTGGCGCCTTTGCGTTGCTGAGTATGTGTGTGTAATACAAACCCACTTTCCTGTTTCAGCAAAATGGACTTTCAATAAAGCAGGCACTCACACAAACAAAAACTGCAGCTGAAGCTATCAAAGGAAAAAAAATTATATTTGATAAAATGAAATATATATATATATATATATATATACACACACACACACACACACACACACACACACACACACACACACACACACACACACACACAGACAGGGAGACTTATCAATATATCTGGCCATACTGCCAGTCAGAAAGCATATGAAACCAATGTAAACCAGTATACCTGCTCAATGCTAGCTAAAGCTAGGATAGTGACTAGGATACAATAAAATTCTCATGTTGTAATTTTGGGTGATAGCAAGAAAATGCAGTTCACAAACAGGTATGTCCTCAAAGAGAGAGAATTCATTATAAATTCATGTTTTTGCTCAGATGAATTGAACAGTGCATCCCATGCATTGTATTAACAAAGGCAACCCTATATACATACACACATGCACATATGCATGCTTACACACACACACACACACATATACACACACACACACACACACACACACACACACACACACACACACACACACACACACACACACACACAGAAATTTGTGTATGGAATATTAGAGCATATAAATTACCAATAATATGAATACTTGGGATTTTCATTTGTGTTACCTAAATGTGTATAGCACTTAAAAGGGATTCCAGAGAAAACTGAGAAATTTCATTAAATACATCCTTTTCTTTATTTTACAACATTGGGAAATTGATATCTGAGGGTTTCGGGCAATGCATAACAAGGTCATGCCTAGATTTTTCATCAGATTAGGATCTTTCTCTCAAGCACACATCTAATTATTCCATTGCTGATACCCCTTTCCTACCTGTCAAAGTTTACATCTGGCCTCTCAAAGCATCAAGAAATTATGGCATTGTGTGGACTTTCAGAAATTAAAAGAGTAGACCAGGAAAATGTAAAATGTTTGATGAGATAAAAGCAACCCCAACTATTCTTTGAAATCTGCTGATTTGGGAATATTTTTGTCAGACTTTGAAATAAAATGTAAAGAGGTTAAGATGCAAGTGCAGATTTTGTTGAAGCAAGATACATCACTAGTATTCAAACTGCACAAACAAGGTAAAAAGAAGGTGAACAATATATTTGATTTGTACGCCACATTTAAGGGGAGGAAAGAACAAGATAATGTGTCATTTTTCTAGAAGAAAGTCCAGCAGATGTTATGGGGTTGTACTATTCCAGCAACATCCAGTAATTTTGACACAGATGTCACATCTCATAATTGGCAAAGTTTGGTGGAGGTGGGGGGCACTTTGTTAATACCATGTCTAAGATGCTTCTATGTTGTTCACCCACCACAATTAAAGCAGTGTGCTACCATAGTCAAGGATCAAGAATATATGACACAGCACTGCTGGTCTCATATCAGTTTATTTTAATAGCAATTACAGCCTTTGCTTTCACTTTGTCTTCCTATCCCAATATTCCCACCACACAAAGAAAGGTAAATCCATTTCCCTGAAAGCTAAATGGCTTCTGGAGCAGATACAAACCCAAAGACTGAAACTCAGAACAGTAGAATGAAGCTAACATTATCTTCTAGTCAGAAATCACAATACATGTAAGAAGAGACTCAGGGAGTTGAACCAAGAATAGCTGAATTGACTTACTATTATCTCTGCTATTCAAAAATAAAAATACATGTAAATGGAACACAGGATAACAGAATGAAGCTTACTATCTGCTCTGCTATTCAGAAATCACAATACATACAAATGGAGAGCAAGGGTATCAAACGCAGGACAACAGAATGAGGCTCACTAACCTTGATGCTATTCAGAAATCACAATGTATGCAAGCATGGAATTTTGGGGAATCAAACCTAGGTCAACAGACTGAAGCTTGCTGTTTTCTGTGCCATCTGGAACTGAGATACATGAAAGTGGAGACTTGAGATAACAGAAACACTTACTCTCTTGTGTGCCATTCAAAATTCACAACATATCTAAGTTTGTGGACTCAGGAAAGCAAACCCAGAACAAAGGCAAGTGTGAACCCTCATAGAATCAAACATAAGATAGAATGAAGCTTGTTATCTTGCATGCTTTTTAGAAATCACATACACACATGCAGAGACTGAGGAAATCCAAACCAGGACGGCAGTTTTAAGAGAATACGGGAACACACTCATAAAACAGGCTTAAATATTTATAAGCTTATTTAAATTCCTAAACAGAATACCGAAACAGACTGATAAAACAGCCTTAAATATTCTCAAGTTTATAACATTAAGAAGTTTTTTTACATGTTTTAAGTGTTGAGATGACCAAGTTACCTGATTTCATTATTCAAACAGTGCATGGTTGATAAGATTACAAATTATTCGCAGTGTAACCATACCGAAACACAGATTCTTCTTATTCCAACAACTTTCCTTGAGTTCACATTTCACTGTTTGAAAATTCATCTCACAGGCTTTTATCTTACCAGATTTAATAGCAAATCAAACAGCGAACATTAACACATTTGTGGTACCTAGCTAATGTAACTGAACCATTGCAAAGCACTGATATATTAGATTGGTTTCAACATGAATGGAATGGGAAAAAAGCTTTAGAGAAAAAAAAATAACCACATAATTCTGTTCACTGGCCATCTGAGTACACAATCCGCAGAATTCCCATTGGATGGGAAATCACAAATTCACCGTCAGTCTGGCCCACATGTCTCCGATGGACAGAAGATGATAGTACCCCCCTCCACATAACCCTTAGCAACCTCTTTACTAACTTACCCTACCATGTAGGAGTCAAAGGAGCTCTGGAAAAAACAACTAGACTTATAAAGACCATGATGGTCTAGTATTAAACCTATGAACCATATGAATTGCATAAGCAGTAAACCAGTCAGGCGGAAAGCTAGACATGTGGAGGAGTGACTGTACAAGTATTTTCTAAGGATAATCATCATGGAGATGGGAATACAGCACTGGGGGTTCATGAGGTAGGACTCAGACTCACTCCCTGGCAAGCAGTGTTATGCTGCACCAGCATCTCCTGTCTCCTCACTAGCCCCAGACAGTAAATGTTTCACTGCAAGTAATTGTAGTGTTATATGAATTCAGCAGGCAGGCACCTCCACTGTGTTTAATTAAATTAAGATACAATCACCCAGTACTTACCTATGTCATGCAGAATCAAAATCACAAAAATTGTTTTGTTTTACCTTTTAAGGGTTTTTTCTGCTCCCTGATCAACATAAGAGCAACCACAGGAATGAAACGCCAGCAAAACACAAGCAAGAATCCAGCAGCATGGAGCCCCTGTAAACCAAAACTTTTTCTTTACCACAGAAGCAAAATTATATGCCAGTAAGCAATGGATGTTGTCTGATACTTTTCCTGGTCAGACAAAAAATACAGTTTTCTAATTAAGTAAATGGTGCTCTTCTTAACACACCACACAGAGTCCTGCTGTATCTTCATTGGCTTCTTTGATTGTGGCAAGTCTCTCATTGACTACAGAACACAACTATTGAGAAAACAGGAAGTAGAGCCATCTCCTTTCGAAGGAGAACAGTGAAGCAGAAGCTGTTTTGTGGCATAATAACTTACTATTCTAAGAGCTTGTGATGGCTGGAGTGTAAACTTGGATGAGGGCGCATTGTGGCCTACAAACTGCCTATTGGACAACACTATAACTGTTCTATAACTGCATGTGCATTGAGTTTATTGTACATTTGAGAATAAGTCAGCCTCAGAGAATTGAGTCAAAGATCTTTAGATGCCTCTTATATAAGGAGAAATTGCACATTTTTTGAAACTGACATGCATTGACCCTCCAATGAAAACAATATCAGTGCTATGCCGAGATGACACAATGACTTTTCTTGGATGATGCTTTTCATAGGGAACAGTTTTTACCAAACTTTTTACCAAGGGCATTCAACAAAAGTAAAAACAAATGAAAAAAAAGCACCAGGTCTGTGTCTGCCACTAATATATTAAATTAGAGCACACAGATTTGGAAGTTGATTGAAGGGAAGATTCTCTTCTACTCTACCCATAAGAAATGTAAATTAGGTTTAAAATACAGGCAGGGTCCTCTTATATTTTAATGATAATCAGTCAAGTGTATAAAAGAGAAAAGATTAGACTGACACAAAAGGAATGAGCTCAAGAGTTAATGAAGCTAGTCTCTGACATTAGATATTGACTCCGTCTAGGTACATTTTGCTAATTCGGACTATCCCTGTAGTGCTTGGGCATGTCTTTGTATCATTTTTAACAATGTGCAATTTTGTCAGTGTTGTAGGTTGAGGGATGTCTTGACTAAAATAATGTTGTATAGCTATTGTTTTAATCCATGAAGAAGATGTCAATGCACTACATAAATGAGGTTTGGGAACATAATTTATCCAGGGACATCTTTGGTAAGGGTTAGAAAGAGTTAAATGGGAATGGGAGGGAGTTTGTTAGGGAAGGGGGTTAAGATTAAGGAAAAGAAATAGGTTTCATTAGATTTTGGGAAGGGGAGGGTTAATTTGCTAAGGGGACTTCAGAGGAAGTGAGGTAGATGAAGGAAGGGATTTGGGTTTTTTATAGGAGTGTAACTGGGAAAAGGAATCCTATTTTGGTGTGAGTTTGCTACCTACCCTCCCTCCCTTTTTTCTTTTGTTTCTTTTGTTTGGTGTAGTAATGGAGGTGGGTATTGTGTGGAGAAGAGGGGCAGGCTTTTCCCTCTTCTGTGTCCCTTCTTGGTGTTGAGTGTTGATGTAATGAGTTAGGGTGATGAAAGTGAGCAGTAGGATGCTGCTTGATTGATAAGAATAAGTGAGTGGAGATGTGGATGCTGCTCATTCAGGCAAGGTGAGCAGGTATGCTGCCCTGATGTATGTTATAAGGATTTTACATGTTGTGGTTCCAAGGTTATTTGTACAACAATTAACATTTGAAACTGTGTAATAAAGTTATGTTGGAAATTAATGAAGGTCATCAAATGTCATTTGGTGTCATGTGTATTATTGAAGGGGACCAGGACGATGACCATTTTCTGATTTAATGGTGATTAGTTACTATCTTCTCCATATTCTTCTCCCTTTTCTTGTCAGTTACAATAACATTTGGTATAGGAATGTAGGATGAGGCCTAACATGCAATGTGCTGTGCTTTCCATTCTTTCCATAGGGATATAGCTAAACAAGGCCAAAGCTCCCACAGTAGCTGACCATACCTCTGTTTGCAATTAACTCTTGTCTCCCAAAGGAACAAATGTGTTCTTGTCCCAGAGAGGAGTGAATGCATCAATACAGCAGACAAGAAAGAAGCTTTGATGGTCATCATGGGGGTTAGAAAAACTAAAATTAATTTAATTAAAACACCTAAGAAAAGTCCTAAGTCTAATTAAAAATAACAAACAGGTACAGTAATCTAAGAACATTTTTTATGCTCTTGGAATTGAATATGAGGAGGTATTTGAACGTATCAAGCTGGAAAAACTATTTCATTTTCTAAATAACTTTCAACTCCATCTCAGTTGCATACCATGTGCAGCATTTCCTCAAATGTCAGGCTAAATCTTATCTTTCCTTTTCTTTGTCTCCTTCTCTTTCCTTTCCACTGAACCAGGGGATTACATAGAGGTGTACTATATCCTTTCTGCTGTTTGCTACTGCAGTGCATTGTACAAGCCCATGTAGTAAGTACCTTCATGCTACAGGCAAGAGTTGTTTTTCTTTTTATGGACATCAGTCATTTCTCACTTTTTACATATTTGATATTTTTTCTTTATAATCCTGAGACTGCCATATCTGAAGTTTAACATCATTGTTTGGGTTTAGGTGTATAATCTGGGTAAGATTAATTATTCCCATTAGTTAGAAATGATTGTTGGGTCGAATTCCTTGATTTTTCTAAGGTCATTATTCTGATTAGGTGGCCTTTATGTCTTCCAAATATTTAGGAGTATGCCTATCTCCTGCCATGAATTGGGTGATTCGTAGAAACTATGAACAAGTCACACATCCTGCACCACAGATAATCCTGCCAGTGACTAAACCAGATTATAGTTTAAATGATCAATTGGAAGAAGCTTTCTTCCTAACCCAGGCTTCATGTTCTACTTTTTATGCTCTAGTAACTTTACTGGGCTTCCAAACAAAAAAATGGGGGGAGGGGTAATTTGTTATCTTTGAATGCAAAGCTTGAAGATGTGCTTTCTGTCTCATTGTGAAGTCAGAAAATAAAAAGGTCTGAATTTTCTTTACTAAGAAGTGGATTCAAAAGGCTGCAGACTTAACAACATTGGTGCTATCAGTTGATGATAGTCAATTATCCCTTTGGAAAACAGTGACGTAGAGCTGATCTAACCAGTAAAGATCCCCTGGCTGTTCCTTTTAAAGATATTCTCTGTGATCCTCATATATGCTTGGGTGTGACTCCTAGGCCTTGTTATACTATACTGCACTTATACATTGAGTCCTCTTAAGGAATTTGATACCCATTTGTAAGAGGGGGTGCAGCTTTATCTGTTCCTCCAAGTTGTCCAAACTCCCCCAGATTTTACTAACTCTATTTTTTCCCCGATTAGCAGACTACAGTTTCAATGAAAACTTCCAAACCATATCAGGCTTTTAAATAACCTGCAACAAATCAAATCCACCCTTAAATATCACCTGGCAACTAAAAAACTATGCAAGCTACAGTCTGAAGTATGCAATCCTAACTCCGTTGACTATGGATACTATACAAGTGTATTAATGTAGGGGTTTTTTTGCCTTTGTTTTTTTTTTTTTTATTAATAATAATTTTTTATTGATTTTCATGAAATAAAATAATGCAAGAAAGAGGATATATAAATGTACATTATGTATATCTTAAGAACATCATAACATGAAATGATAACTATTTACAATGTCCATAACAGATATAATGTCATTGTTGTGATTGCATTTTATCTAGTAATTTTTTAAGCTTTGACCAAGTTAACTTCTTATGTGTCATCTTAGCAGTTCTTTCTGAAACAGTTTGTAACTCCCTATTACATACAAGTTTAGCTAATAATAAAAAATCTGCAAATGATAGGATTTTTTTACATTTCCTTTTTGACATAATGATTTTTTTGCGATTGCAAGTAAAAGACCAAAGAAGGTACACCTGTATTTTGGGGATATGTGTTGGTATTGGTGCATTGAACAGCAATAATGAGTCGGACACTTCACACTTATCCAACCACAAGTCTTTTATGAAATTTCTGAACTCTATCCAAAATGGAGTTACTATTTTACATGTAATAAACATGTGTAACCAAACTGCACAAAGTGTTTCCTCACATCTCCAACATTTATTAAGATTATTTTTTGATATCAAATCCATCTTATGTGGGGTAATAAAGCTCCTATGGATGTATTTCCAATATGCTCTAGAGAGAAGAGGAAAGAAGGTCAGCAGGACTAAGACAGAATATATGTGTGTGAATGAGAGGGATGATAGAGGAATGGTGAGGATGCAGGGAGTAGAGGTGTCAAAGGTGGATGAGTTTAAATACTTGGGATCAACAGTTCAGAGTAATGGTGAGTGTGGAAGAGAGGTGAAGAAGAGAGTACAGGCAGGATGGAGTGGGTGGAGAAGAGTGTCAGCAGTGATTTGTGACAGACGAGTACTAGTAAGAGTGAAAGGGAAGGTCTACAAGAGGGTAGTGAGACCAGCTATGTTATATGGGTTGGAGACAGTGGCATTAACAAAAAGGCAGGAGTCAGAGCTGAACGTGGCAGAGTTAAAGATGTTAAAATTTGCACTGGGTGTGACGAGGGTGGACAGGATTAGGAATAAGTAAGTTAGAGGGTCAGCCCAGGTTGGAAGGTTTGGAGACAAAGCCAGAGAGGCAAGATTACGTTGGTTTGGACATGTGCTGAGGAGGGATGCTGAGTATATTGGGAAAAAGATGCTAAGGATGGAGCTGCCAGGTAACAGGAAAAGAGGAAGGCCTAAGATAAGGTTTATGGATGTGGTGAGACAGGACATGCAGGTGGTTGGTGTGACAGAGCAAGATGCAGAGGACAGGAAGAAATGGAAACCAATTATCAGCTGTGGCGACAACTAACAGAAGCAGCCGAAAGAAGAAGAAGAAGGATGTATTTCCAAGTGAACATTTTTCAAAAAGGAGATGTCATTGTGTTATTAACTGATTTAAGTACTAATTCTTTATCACTATCTGAAAAAATGGATTTGTTTATTCTGTCTGTAAAATTCCATAAGGAGTCCTCTGTGGTTTGCATATCAGTTCTTAAAGATTTATATATTCTTGACAATGAGAGACTATTATTAATGTGCAAGGTGTTTATTTCACAAAGGAGGGAAAGTACCTTAGGTACAGATATTGTGTTGGTGATATGACATATTTTAAATTCATTAACTATGTATTCTCTAAATATTTGTATGTTCAACCAGTTGTTATGCTTTATGTTATATCTGGCCATAAGGGAATATGGTTTGTGTATATTATTATTACATAGAAACTGGTGCCAGAAAACTAATCCATTTTCTTCCATTGCTTTTATTTTAAATACATTGAAAGAGTCAAGACATGTCTTCATGTATGCTGTGGGAAACATTAAAGATATTAAGTTCTTTATCATATGATTTGTGTTAATTATCTTTTTAAAATAATCTAATATATAGTTAATGAAAAGAGAGTTTTTTTTATTCTTACTGGTATTATAGAAATGGTCTTTGACCACAAGGAAGATTTTTTTTTATTTTCTGAGAACATATTATTGACAATAGTTGTATCTTATGTCAGATAATAAAATACTTACATGAAGATTTTTCCAGCTAGAAATATATTTGGAATTTCCGCGCAAGGTTCTAAATTTGGAAATGCTATTTCCCCATCTTTCCAGTTTCTGTAATGCCATGCTTGACTAATTCTAGGCTTTTGGGGAAACCAAAGAAAATTTATTAACATAGAATTTAGTTGTTTCATTAATTTTTTGGATGGAGAGGCAATTAAAGTTTGGAAATAGAACAACATTTTGGGTAATATGATAATTTTTATTAATGACAGTCTTTCTTCTATCATGAAATACATTTTATTCTATCTATTTAAACATCCCTTAATTGTAGATAATAGATATTTATAGTTTGTTTTTAAAGTATTATTCCAGCTTGATTTTATGTATATTCCTAAGTATTTAAGGGTGTCATTTGCCCAGTTAAAATTGCTATGCTTTCATAATAAAGTGTCTACCTTTTTATTTATTAGTAATGTTTCTGTTTTGGTGTGATTAAAGCTTAGGCCTGAAACCTCTTCAAATACTTGCAGGGATTATGTTATATGATCTATAGAATAATCTATATTTCTAATTGATAAAATGATATCATCTGCAAAAAGTTGTATTTTGGAATTGTAATTTGGACTAACAGAAAATCCCCTTATGTTAGTGTTTGCTCTTATGTAGTTAGCTAGAGGTTCTACTGATAAGGCAAATAATAAAGGGGAAAGTGGGCTGCCTTGTTTAGTACCTTTTAGGATGTTAAGTGGACCTGATAAGAAAGCACCAATTTAGATGTATAATATTGAGTTTACATATAATCTGTTAATTATATCAATAAAATCAGGGAAGAAGTTATATACTTCTAATACTTTAAATAAATATGACCAATTTATGGAATCAAATGCCTTGTTTAAGTCTAGGCTAATAATTGACAGTTCTTTCTTTTTCTTGTTAACATGATCTACTAAGGATAGGAGCCTGATAACATTATCTTGTACTCTTCTATTTATGATGAAGCCTGCTTGACCATCAACTATTAGATTGGGCATCAGTTGATTTAATCTGTTAGCTAATATTGATGAAAAATTTTATAGTCCACATTTAATAGTGAAATGGGATGATACAAAGTTACTATTTTGGGGTCTTTGTCCTGTTTTAGGATAGGTGAAATCATGGCATATATACAGGAGGGGAATGAACTTGTCTTTTTTCTAAATTCTTCAAAAGCTTCTAAAAGTATCTTTAGTGTATCGTCTGGGAGTACTTTATAAATTTCTCCTATTAATCCATCTAATCCTGGAGCTTTATTATTCTTGAGATTTTGAATCCTCACTTTTAGTTCTCTTAATGTTATTGGTTTGAGAAGTTTGGGATTTTGTTCTATTGATAATTTATTGCCTATTTTCCCTTTTAAGAAATTATCTTTTAGGACGTTGTTTTTAATATTTGAATTTATGCTATTTATTATTTCATGATGCTTTCTGAAAGTCTCAAGGATTTCACCTAAATCTGTTACAATTTTAGTTTTATTTTTAGTTTCATTAACTTCTTTTATATGTTTAACATTAGTTAAGTTTTTTTTATTTCACAACTAATCTATGCATGTTTTTGGGTTAACAGAATAAGACTGTATTTTGATTCTTTCTAAATTTATTGCCACTTTG
The DNA here is from genome assembly GCF_019279795.1 of Protopterus annectens. Lineage (NCBI taxonomy): Eukaryota > Metazoa > Chordata > Ceratodontiformes > Protopteridae > Protopterus > Protopterus annectens. The sequence continues at coordinate 1,268,697,284 of NC_056745.1, forward strand.
TTATTCAGAATTTCCATGTATTCTATGTTTAATTGTTTCAATTCTGCATTTGCATTCATGTCTTTTTTCTTTAGATTTCTTTTTAGTTCATCAATTTTTGATTGTATTTTCGATAGCGCACTATCCCATTCCTTTCTTTTGTTCAGGTACCAGGTTTTGATTTTACAAAAATGTAAGATTTCAGGGTATCCCAGACAATAACTTTAGAAGTACTATCATTGTCATTTATGTCTAGAAATATTTTTATTTCTTTCAGTAGCCATTACTTAAACCCAGTTAGTTTAATAATGTATGCTGGTATTCTTTGCCAATATACTAAATGAGTAGATTTTATGTTGATTTTAAAGAAAATAGCATTGTGGTTGGACATTGGACAGGAGCTAATGAAAACTTCCTGAATTTTAGAGAATAAATTATCTGTAACCAATACCTTATCAATAATAGTTTGTGTACCAAATACATATGAGTAATGTGTGTATTTTAGGGATTTAGGTTCTATTTTCCTAAATATCTCTTATATTTGAATTATTGATGACATTATTCAATATTTTAGCAGGTGCAGATATCTTAAAATTATCACATTTAGTAGTGTCATTTCTAGAAACAATACAGTTACAATCTCCTGCATATATTATATCTCCTTTAGATTTGATTGAAAGTAAATCAAGATATTTATTCGCTGTTTCAGCACCGATACTGGGTATCCAATAAGTGTTGGCTAATGTGATTATTTTTTTATTTATTTCTGGAATAATTAAGTAAAACATGCCATTTTTGTCTGAATGTGTCAATTATTTTAGGTACTGGTAATGTTTTCCTCCATAATATCATGGTGCCTCTTCTTTTGGTCCGAAAGTGGGATTCTGCAAGTATAGAGTAGCCATTAAAAGACCTCCTGTCTAAATCTTCTTCTATTATATGGGTTTATTGCAAAAATGCAATATCTATTTTCTTAGTTTTCAAATATTTGGTTCCTCTCTTTATAGGTTAAGTCCATTCACATTTAAAGATATGCATTTATAATAAAACATTCCTATAGATTTTCTTAGATACTAAAGATTCTGTTATGAACATAACATGTACACTGAGCTTAAATGTAAAACATTTAAAACTATTTACAACTCTAAACATGGAATATTTAATTCCTGGTTTGATGAGAAATGAATCTAAACCACCTTCATCCATCCTAAGCAGTAATCTTCGTCCATTCTGTGCTACTGCCATTACAATAACTGTACAGAATGTAATAAGAAGAGAAAAAAATAGAAAAAAATAAAGGGCTACCCCTTAAAATTATTTCTGACTTGAATAATAAAATATCAAAAAGTGTGTTATTAATTTTAACAGATTATGTGTGGTAATTATGTATATTAAAAGCAATTATCTTTGTGAAACTAAATCCTAGATTTATCTTTAAACAAAATACCCATGTGTATTATTACAGAAATAGAAAAATATTATAGCAATAACCCACGCCTGGGTGTGGGTAATGCTGGATTTACCCATGGTTGGCGTGGTTTGGTCCCAAGGGCGAAGCCCGAGGGACCAAACAAAGCCAACCGTGGGTAAATACAGCATTACCCACACCCAGAAGTGGGTTATTGCTATTATACAATGACATTATTTAAGAAAAGAAATAATTACTTTTCTTAAATAATGGCATTGTATAATGCCTCTTTACTGCCCTTCTGCAGCTGTCTGGTATTCTGCGGCAGTTCTGATGTACTCGCATGCCTACGCAGTACATCAGAGCTGTGGGCAAAGACTGTTTAGCTATGTTAAATGGGTTTAACATAGCGAGACAGCTTTAAAATAAGCAACGGAGATCTCCGTTGCTTATTTTAAAGCTGTCTCGCTATGTTAAACCCATTTAATATAGCGAGACAGTTTAAAGCAACAGAGATCGCAAGATCTCCGTTGCTTTACATATTGTCGCTATGTTAAAGGAGTTTAACATAGCGAGACAGCTTTAAAAAAAGCAACGGAGATCTCCGTTGGTTTTTTTAAACCTGTGTCACTATGTTAAACTCTTTTAACATAGCGAGACAGTGTTTTATACTAACAGTAAAAGTCCGGGCGACCGGACCTTTTTCCGTTAGTATATTGAGGGATTTACAACGGGCACGCTGGTTGGGCTGGCCAATCAGCGTGCACGTTTTAGGGGAGGAATTGTATAATAATGCATTTTGGTAGCTTATGGTTTACTACGAGTCTAAACATTTTTTCAGGTATATTTAATAAAAAAACTTGAAACTGTCATCAATTTTAAATAAAAGTTATTAAGATTCAAGAGAAACAATAAAGTTAGCCAGATCACTTATATCTGTACTTGGCTCAATAGTCTGCATGTATGCGATGTTACTATTTTTTATCACTGGAAAAACAGAATGATGTTAAGAAAAATAAATCTCTAAAGCTACACCTATTGGCAGTCTGTGAAATCAGCAGTTCATTTACTAATGTTTTGGGATGTGGAAAGAAATTAAAGCACCTGGCAGAATCTCATGCAGGCACAAACAGGACACACAGACTTCACAAAAAAAGTATCTCATGTGAGAGTGGGAAACAAATCATGCAACCAAATTAAATGAGACTCTACTTTATCTGAAAAATAAAACTAAATAAGGACTATAACCTTTTGGTAATATATACATTTTGTCTTCTTTAAGTAAAACACAAACATACATTTATTAAGCTAGAAAACACAATAGCTATCCAAAAACTAGTAAGTAGCTCTGTAAATTAATGAGAACTGGTACTGCAAGTCCTAGCAAGAACAAGGAAGCCAATGGCTAACGCCTGATACATGTGCATAGTGCATTGGGGATAACTATAAACATGTATGTGTGAAAGTGACACAAACAACACAGTAACATGCAACAGTTAAGCAGCAAATGGCATAGGGGCACAACAAAAGTAGGCTTGAATATCACATACCCATATATACTGTCATGCAAACATAATGCAACAGGTTGCACACTTGCTGTCATCAATAGAAATATCACAGTACATGTGTAAGGCTGATCACAACAAAATGGAATGAGTGTGCATACCTAGGTACATATTATAGGGGTGGTTGTGTGTCGGTCATATAATGGCCATGCACATGTATACCCAGGTAAATCAGTGCATATAAATTGCAACACATGTATACACAGGTACATGAACTTGAGTATGCATTTGCAATTTTAATGCACTGATTTACCTGGGTATACATGTGCATGCTTATAATGCTGCAACTTATTTTTAAATATATATTTAAACAAGTTCGTTTATATTAAAATAATTAGAAAATGTATATAGTATTATGCTAAATAAAAGGAAGGGAATGAAAGATAAAGGAAGAAAGAAAGAGGAAGCAGAAGTGAGAAACAGAAAAAAGTAATAAAGAAGAAAGTAACCTTGACTTTCTGTATATAGTAAGTAAGAACATTTGTACCTTATGTTTTCATTTGTTTCCTGTATTTTCAGAAGTATTGTTTGTTATTAAATTTTGATAGTGATGGTTTTCTAGGCTATTTACCCTTAAGCTTTTTACTAGATTTGTCAACTGTAGTTATTTTGCCATTAGTAGCTTGTGTTTTCAGACTAGGCAAGGAGAGGTCCATTTCTTCTACTTTCTCAAGCAAGTTACTTTTCCTCACAAAGGCTAATGCTTCTTCATGAGTACTGAATATGTTTTGACCATTCAAAAAGGTAATTTTGATTCTGGCTGGAAACATAATCTGGGCTTTAATGTTGGCTTTTTTTTAAGTCTTTAATAAGTGGGACACACACTTTTCTCTTTGTGATTACTGTGGAAGTATAATCCTTGTCAAATCTTAAACTTTTCCCATCGACTTGGACTGGATTTGCTGACCATGCAGCTCTTAGTATTAAGTCTTAGACTTGTGTAGATAGGAATTTTTCAATGATGGATCTCACAGAAGTTGAGTTTTTTGATTTAGGTGTATATGACGGGGACCTGTGGGCTCTCTCAATTCCGAAAGATAAAGCTTCAGGGAGATTTAGTATTTTTGGTAGCCATTCATTTAGAAAGAGAATCATATTATTTCCTTCCATTTTCTCTGGAACTCCATAGATCATGATGTTGTTTCGTCTGAATCTACACTCCAGGTCTTCCACTTTTTCTAGTAACTGATTATTTTGTTTTAGTAAAAAGTTTATCTGGTGATCATTTTCCATTTGTCTGCCATTTATTTCATTTACTGATTCTTCTATAGCTGCTATTTGGTCAGAGTGAGTAGTAATAATTTCCGTTAAGTCATCAATTTGTTTTTAACTTTCTTTCTTCATATTTTCCATAATCTTCTCTAAATTATCCATCTTTATAGAATGGTCTTGAATGCTGGTAGTTATTGTTTGAAGTTCCTTTTTCATAGTGCTGTCTTGTAGAGATGTATTTGAGTGACTCATAGCTGTTGCAGTCTGTAACTGGTGACAGAACTTCTGACAGGAAATATCTCGATAAATAACTATTAAAATTAAGATTTCTTCTGATAAAATTGTTCACAATATCAAGATGAGTAGTTGTAAAAAGATTCTTCAATATTTTTTGAGTTAAAATAGAAAAATCCTATCAGAAAAAAATAATTTCAGGCAGAGCATCAAGAAAGTGCAGCTAACTCCTTGACATCTTGGCCACACCCCCTTAATGTAGCATTTTTGATTCACCTCACAGTTTCATGAAAACATGTATTTCCCTAATCTGATATGCTTTGTAAAAAATGTCTGTAGACTGTTTGCCTTGAAATACTTTGTAAGTAATGCTAATTGACTTTTTTTTTTTGAATTGTCAAAAATGTATTTCTGTACTTATTTTGGAGCTTTTCCTGAAAATGGGCATTTCTATTCCCTGAAGGACTTTCCCGGTAAACAAAAGCAAACATATGAATAAATAAATAATGCATTTGTAATACAGGTGTATGTATATTTTACTAATTACCTATCACATTTAGTCTTACATAGGAAGCTCAATTTTCTTATCAGATCGCTTCTTAAATGGTTACTACTCTAGTAGTAGCCTGACAGTGGTTAAATTTGCTCTACCTACCATAGATATAAAACCACCAAACAAGTCTCAGGACTGTATGAAAATTTTTTTTTCCAATTTTGCCTTCCTACTTTTGTTAGAATTGCAGTGTGTGCAGTCACATAGAATGCTTTCATTTGCCTCGTATTATTATTTCTCAGCTAAATTTGTATTTAGCTATAAACTATACTGTCCTATCTTATATTCTGTTTGGGTTTTACAAATTATCTCTAAGAGCAACATCTCTTTTCTTTGCATCAGATTATTTTCATTCACTTTGCAACAGTTATAAAACTTGTGTTTTTTTCATATATAACGTTTCCCAAAGGTCTTAGCCTGTATGATTTTGCAAAATGTTCCTGACTATGCTTCTTATTTTGGTCTATTCATCATAAAATGTGAAGTTTTCAAATCACTGAATATTGTATTCATTAAATAATTAGAAAATTTTGTAGAGTTATGCAACAAATGGAAACATGAAACATTTAAATGCATTTGCAGAATAATTTCATCTCCTACACCTTCCAGGTTGGAAACATAAACCTTACAGCTACAATGCATATGCTGGCAATACATTTGAAGAAATAAAGCAGTTGTTTTTGTAGATGTATTCATTTTTCAAAGGTTTCTGAGGAGAACAACCTTAAAGCTTTGCAGATTGAGAGCCAGGGGCTTTGGGAGTGGCAGATCCTCCACTTGGAGGTAAGTAAGAGGGCAAGATTCTTATATGAAAATGTTCTTACAATTTTAAAGCATACTAAACTTTGCTGATATAGTTCTTGTGGTTCACTATAATATGTCTAGTATGCCCCAGTTTTCAAATTTCTGTTTTTGTAGAACTTTAAATTAAGACTGTTAGGTCTGTTATCCTCAACTGTTGCCTTTTAATGAGATATTTTCATCTGAAAATTTACACTAGATAAATTACTATGGAATGCAATAATTCATTGTCTGATAATATGTACTGTGTCTAGCCATAAGTTAGAAAAAAAAAAAACTCCAAGAATTGAGGACCAATAAATCAATAAAATAGATCCTTCTGTAACTGTAATGTGCTACAAAGATAACTAGCACTTTTCAACATTTACTAACTTATGCTGAGCTTCCCTGTAAATGCAATACAAGTACTAGCATTCATTTATAAATATGAAAATGATGAATGTTAGTATTAAAACTCCCTCTTTTTGTTACCCCAGTTATGTTCCCTAATGGCTCATGCCCTGGGCAGTAGAACCCTTTGCTACACCCTAGTTACCACTCTGCTGACAGTGACATTTTATGCTTTGTGTTCTTACAGTGTTTTTTTTTTTATGGAAAAAGAAGGTGCACTCATTTGTATTGTACATACAATGTAATAATATCATGTACTGAATTTAAATTACTGTGCTCCACAGCACCTTTAATATAAATTAATGTAAGATACACTTCTGTCAGACAAATAATGCATTGCTTCATACCTGTAAGAAAGGATATGTATTGGTTTGATGTGTACATTTTTAAGAAACTCAGAAGAATAGGTCTTAAGGCACCCATAATGGATCACTGTAAAACATTTTAGATCAGTTCACAATGCACATTTCAAGGCTGTTGTTGACTACACTCTGCTGTTTACTTCATATCATAAGAAACTCCTAAATGTGAACCTTACTTGAAGGAGTAACATGGGTGTTTATCAAATTTGTTATTTTGTAATCATCTATATGATTCAATATTTATACATAAAATTTTGCAAACACTCTTGTACATACAGTCAGATAGATAGACACAGACACACACACACACACATACACACACACACACACACACACACACACACACACACACACACACACACAGACAGGAACTGATGCACAGACAAATGGTATGAGGATACATCATTATAACTCCTGGCACCCCATTTTGAGAAAGATCAGTCCACGGCCACTATGTGAACCTGACAGTATGGCTTCCGATGGCTACTGTTGGACTAAGAATTTGAACCAATGCTGCTTAATATCAGTGGTTCATTGTTTGAAGTCTGGTCACTTTGTACAGTTGACATCTTGTTCATTTGCCTTTGTTTTCTTTTGCCACTTCTGTTTCATCCTGCTTGCCAAAAAGATATATCCATTAATTAGCCCCTCAAAGCAGTCTACTTGTGTGTTTATTTTGTGTGTGTATGACTGTGAGAGTACGTGTTGCAGTGTAGAAATGCACATCCATGTCTAAAATCATTAAAGCTTCATAATTGTATACACAGTAGCTGGCAATGATGAAAGAGAAGTTTTGCCCAGCTTTGTGACACTAGTGTGAGAGATATGCCATTAGACACCAAATTGGTACTGATGTGCCATTATTTTGTTATAACATTTATAATAACAAATGTAATCAAATTACTAGTTACCATTCCATTCCACTGCATTTCTTTCAGAGCTTCAAAACAATGTTTGGTCTCCCTGATTTGGAATTATCAATTATTATTCATATCTCAGTGTAAAATCATACAGCTGCATTGCTGTGAGGTGCCATAATAAATGATGCAGCAACAGTTGTACTATAATACCTGGAGACAGAAGATTGAAACACAGCAGCTCCATTACAGATTTCTAAATGTAGATTGTAAACTGCCTGTTATTACAAGGTTTTAGGGCATGCATAAGATATATTTATTTATATCTGTAAGTGTGTTTGAACTTGTATGAATATACACATTTATTCATGAAATTTGACAGATAAATATCAGGATAAGTACAATTCACACTAAAATGATTAAAATATGCATCCATAGTCATATGTAACAATTTTGTGTAATATGAAGAGCTGTCAGCTTGTTGCTTGGGGTGCCCTCCGGAATATTTTTTTTTCTCTCTCTTGCGTGTAGGATAATGAAACAGTGGTTATTTGAACTAAACTTTTTATATAAATAATGACAATAATCACAATCTGCCAGAGTCTGAATATGCTTTTACATTCAAAATATATTTATTACTGACAGTCTAGTAACATATTTAGCTTCAGAATAATTAAACTTCAGAAGCATCCAGTCAGAAAAAAGATCTTGTTCTACTCACTATTCTCACTTATGTCTGAAAATGTTATACCATAGCAACTTTGCTAGTTAAATAATATAGAAATTTCAACTTAATTTTGAGTGTCCAGCATATGCTACTAAGGGTACATTCCAGAAGTGTCTCACAATTGTACCAGTGGTCTTTTTGTTTATTTATTTATTTATTTATTTATTTTACATTTGTTGACTGGGAAAGTCTGACTGGACACATGTCCATTTTCAGCAGAGGCCCAGGGAGAAAAGGTCCAGTTACATAATAGGTACATACAGATATATGAACAAGTTAATACAAATGGTGGAATACACATACAAAAACAGGTTTCAATCATAGGTAAATATGGCCAGTTAGCAAGGCTGATAGTTAGATAGTTGTCAGATAATAAACTCATCTTGCAGTATAATACATTCTGACATTCTGTGCACACTCAACACATGCAGTATATTGCAGCCTTATACAGCAAGGATATAACATCAGTTATCAGGTTTGTATGCAGTTTTATAATGTTTTCTTAACTTATAAAAGCAGACAGTTAAATGTGAGAACTAGATTTTAGATTATCCATGAGTTAAGATATTTTATACTTATAAAAGCAGACAGTTACATGTGAGAAGCTAGACTTAACATTGCCAATGAATGTAGATATTTCTAGTATTTCAGCCTTTATCCAGGGCTAAAACACAGCCAGTTATTTGTGAGGTGGGTTTTTAGTAGTTTTTTGAATTGTGTTCTGGAGTTATTTGATGTTATTTGGGCAGGTAGGGAGTTCCAGGGTTTGGAAATGTTGCAGCTAAAGAGAGATTTATCTGCCTCATTCATATGTCTTGTAACTGCAAGGAGGTTAAGGGTTCTTGATCTCAGGGTTCTTGTGGTGGTGTAAGGGTGTATTAGGTTTTGGAGGGCTGGAATCTTATCTGAGTGATGGTATAACGGATGTGCTAGTGATAATTGATTGAGCTGAAGTATTTGAGGGAACTCCAACCAGTTCAGTTTCTTGAGAGATACACAGTGGTGTTTTCTATATGCTGATTCTGTTTCAAATCTTGCTTTCTTACTATAACAGGTTTCTAGTTTGGATAGTTCTGTTTTATGGAGCTTGGTAAATACTGCGGATGCATAGAGGAGGGTGGATAGTAGATGTGTCCTGGCTATTGTGGTTTTGGATTGCTTGGAGAGAAATTGCTTGTTACGATAAAGGAGCCCCATTTTTTGTGAACTTTTATTACAGTTTGAGCAACATGTAAGTCGAATCTTAGGTGATTGTCTATTTCTACACCTAAAATTTTGGTGTGGGTAGTTGTGATAATAGTTTTGTTATTAAGGTAATAGTGAAGTTGCTTGAATGGAGGAAAGCTGTATAAGAAGTGAAGAGGAGGAATTTGGTTTTAGCTGGGGTGAGAATAAACTGGTGGTTGCTAAGCCAGGTTTCAGCTTGTGAAAAGCATTCTGATGTTTGAGAGTGGAGGTGTTCAAGTGTTGGGGTGGCACATATGATTGTGGTGTCATCTGCATATTGAATTATTGTGGCTTTTGGCATGGAGGAAGGGAATTGATTGTTGAATAGAGTGAAGAGTAACGGACCTAGAATGGAGCCTTGTGGGACTCCTAGGGATACTGGTAGTAGAGAGGATATTTGGTTCTGCCATTTTACAGCTTGTTGGTGACCTGATAGTTCTCAAACCATGGGAAGGAGGAGAAACTGAGTTTTAGGGTAGATAGAGTATGGAGAAGTTTGTTATGATCCACCATATCATATGCTTTAGATAAGTCTAAGAATATGGCAGAGACTTGTTGGCCATTATTTCTATACTGATTAATGCTGTTAGTAAATGCTATTAGTGCAGTGGTGGTACTATGAAAGGGTCTAAAGCCATGTTGGTTTTTGGATAGCAAATAGTTTTTTTGAAGGTAGTCCGTGAGTTGTGTGTGTATATCCCATTCTAAGATTTTTGATAAGCATGATAAAATAACAATAGGATGGTAGTTGTTGAATTCAAAGGAGTTACCTCCTTTGTGTAATGGTGTACTATAGGAGGTTTTCCATATGTGTAGTATTTTGCACTCGGAGAGAGAATTGTTGATGAGAATTGAAACAGAGTTGACTATAGCTGGTGCAGCTATTTGGAGGTATTCAGTGGGTAGGTTATCAGCAGCCAGAGTGGTGGGTTTGAGCTTTTGGAGAAGTTTTTCAATGGATTCGGTTGATACTGGCTGAAAGGTAAAGTGGGATGTATTAGTTTGTTGTTCAAGTAGATCTGTTGTAGTTGGTGTGTTTGTTAAGGAGAGGAGTGTGGTAATCAGTTGGTTATTTGCTAGGGCTTGGGTTGTCATAGTAAAATATTTATTAAACTGGGTTGGGATGTTATCATGGTTGTTCTGAGTTGTGGGTGAGGGGTTGTTGTTTTTACAGGTTACAATACAGAGTTGATTGCAGCCCAGAACTTCTGAGGGTTGTTTACATGTTTTTGTTGTAGGTTTTGGTAATAGCTGACTTTGTCCATTTTGATGTGCTTTTTGGCTTTATTCCTTAATTCCAAGTATGTTAGTTTGTCTAGTTGGGTTTTGTTTTTTTTTTTTAAATTGGTTCTATGCTTTATCCCTTTCTAAGAGAATAGTTTTGGTGGGTTTAGTAAGCCAGGGTGCATATTTAGTTTTTATTCTTGTGGTTCTAGAGGGAGCATGGTGGTTGAGAATTTGTATAAAGGTTCATAGGTTCATAGGTTCATAGTTTAGTACTAAGCTAACTGCCCTTGTGAGCCATTTTAAGCCTAGCCTTAGTTTTGAGACTTGTAAGACTCAAACCCTGCACATTGTGTTTGTAAGGCGAACACCTTAGCCATTAAGCCACCCTCCCAGCCCCAGCCATTAAGCCACCCTCCCAACCCCAAATGTTATATTAAAGTGCATTACTGCCTCTTATAGAGGTAATTGATTAAGAGGGATCCATTTGCAACATCTTAAGTCATTAATGAAGTTATTAGGGTTAAAGTTCTTTTTAGTTCTGACTTCTCTTAGAGTTACATGGCTTATTTGGGGAGATTTGGCTCTTAGTAGATATGTTGGTTGGTGGTCTCTGAGAATGTCTGGTAGACATCCGGTTAAGGATGCAAGGGATGGGTGGGATAAGAGTATCCAGTTTAATATGAATTGGTGTTTGGATCTTTTGTCATTCTTGGTGGGGGTAGTGAAAACCTGGGTAAAGCCATGTAAGTTGATGTGGAGTTTGGCTAGAACAGTGCAGACAGTCTATGTTAAACTCACCAAGCAAGATATTACCTTGGAGTACAGAGGTAGATATGTATTCAAGTAGGTGTTCTAAGGTAGTGATATTATTTCCTGGGGGGTACATAGCAGCTAATGATATTAATATGTTTGTTTGGGTTTAGTTGAAATTTGGCAAGAATAAGTTCTGCATTATTGAATTCTGGTAGGGTAATATCAGGTTGTTTGAGGATGAGATGGTCTTTGTACATTATGGCTACCCCCACCCCTTTTGCCTACTCTGGCTGTGCAAATGATATTATATCCTGGGGCTGTAATTTCATTATTGTGGATTTCTGGTTTTAGCCAAGTTTCTGTTAATAGGACAATTTCAGCTTTGTATAGAGATAACAAAGTCCATGACCTTCATGCCCTATTAAGGATACTCCCCATGTTTAGATTAAGAAAGAGGAGAGAGGATTTTGGTCTATGGAATAAGGGGTTATGTTGATTGGTGTTTGGGATGTTTGTTGTGTGTGGTCCTGGGTTGGGGTGAATGTCCACACAACATGTGAGTTGTTGGAATAGATATGAAAGGAGTTTGTTAAACTTGATGGCTATTTTAATTTGCTGTAGTGAAGCTTGGGATTTATTAATGGGTGTGAGTAGTTTGTGTAGGTAATAGTCTGTGTGAGGTCTGAAACGGGTATGGGGCTAGTTGAATGTTTGTTGGGGCTAATTAATAGTATGGAGTAGTGGATTGTTTAATGGTAATTCGGTTGTGTGGTAGTTTAGTTGCTAAGGTTGCTAATGAAATAAGAATAGTAACAGAGATTGAATAGAGAAGGACTTTTATGTTGGAGGGATGTGAAAGGGTGTGCATTGTTATTTGTAGTTAGGGAGTTGATAGAGTGGGTGGGGTAATATTAGTTATGTGATAAGTGTAGTAGTACCTTAGGTTAATTGCTTGTTAAGGGAGATGGATTAATTAGTTTGGTGGGAGGAGCTGTGAGGTAATGGAGAGGAGGGGGGTATGGGTATAAATGAAATTGATGTGGGGGATGGGTGAAAATGGGGGTAGGGTAGGGGAGCGGAGAGAGCTCGAGCTTAGCAAGGGTGAATGCATCGGGGCTAGCCCGGCTTATAGAGGGACAAACCTAAGAAACAATCAGTAACAGCACTATTCTATGTGTTGCTGGTACTGTGTATTACACATTTAGTTTGGTAGAATTTATAGTCAGGTCTGGAAGCTACTCACTTGCCTGGGGTAATAACGGCTATGTGAAAATAAAAACCGTAACCTTTGTTTTCCAGCTCATATTCCCAGCTAGTTATCTGGCTTTTGCTTTGAATGGTGGGAGCTTATTATTTGCAGTGATAGACTGCCATCTAGTGGCCAAGAAAGGGAAGCAACACCACTAGTCGGTTTAATTTGATCCAAGTGTATGAGCAAGAAAACGGCTAGGAATACTGCCTGTCCATGCATGTGTGCAGCCAGAATGTGTTACAAAGAGGGAAAAAATAGTAAAACCATAGGCAATCACCTACACTATGTTTCTTAGTATATTATGTCTTGTAGTGTAACAGCTGTTTAGGCTGTAAAAGATGAAAAGACATAATTAAAAACCACTTGCAGGAAACTGGTAGGGTAAGTAAGAAGACAGGAGAAGACCTGGGTGCAGGCAAGGTTTGAGTGGAGGTTTGAGTAAGCTGGGAGATTAGAGAAGATAGGCGAGCAGGACTGAAAAAAACAGATAAAACCACCCCCAAGCAGTAGGCTAGCAGTTCGGAAAATAACAACTAACACGAGGAAAACAATAGGATGGATATGTAGAATCGAGGGAATAGAATCAGAGCAAATGGGCAAGGCTAGTTCTTGTGCAAAACTGTAACTGCAACAGCCATTACTACCACAACAGTATTACCAGAATATAGCGTATATGCTTCTTATGTACATTACATGCACTAAATAGCTCTGAAGGAGATGGAGATTCCAAACACTAAACAAATGACTATGCAATGCACCTAATATCAACATATGAAAGCAGATACCATCCACTCAATATACAGTCAAAGTAATAGGCAATAATCTTACATCAGTGTGCAAGATTTACTATCAGTAAAGTGGTTAAGCTAGCAGTAAAATGTTTTTTAGCTAGTACTTTCAATGATACGAGCAACACAATGATGCCAGAAATCAGTATAATATAATTAAGCAGTTCATTACATATAGACCAAAGCAGTCCAGTATACATCAGTTCATTAAACCTATACCAAAGTGATAATTTGGGAGCACTTACTGGCAAGCACATGCCGCATGGGACCGGGGAGATGTCTGCATTGAGGAAAGGAGATTTAAAAATGTCGCCACAGTAGCAGGCATCTACTTATAGATTCCTGTTAGGTAAGGAGTGGGGGAGGGAGCAACGTGTGCTGAGGGAGGTAGAGTAGCCACTCCTGGAGTGGGGCTAGCCCAGCTTATGGAGGCAAGAGTCTAAGAAACAAAGTAAATACATTTATAGCTAAACATCAACTCTGTGGCTGTCAGCTGTACAAGAGTCATGTTTTCTACTCTACCTAGAAAATACTGCTACAAATGTTTTTTATTTATTTTTTTTATTTATTTATTTTTTTTGTGAAAAATACCCTAAAAGAAAAGAACAGGAAATGACAGTGATACATTAAAGAAAGGAGATAATGTAGGAGTGCAGACTTGAAAAGAAAAAGGAAAGATAATGCACACATACGGTCTTGACGACATCAAAATAATTCAGTGGATAAAGAAGAATTTATTAATGCAAAGCATGCAGGGAATATCAACCATTTATCAATGGAGTTGATGGACAATAGGTCTCCTGTAGATTTCAGGAGGACACATGACAGAAGGATATGATGGTATGATGGAGGTAGCAGAATGCTGCAAGCATTATGTAAGCTATGATAGCAGAACAAAATATATGAATCAACTGGTCCTTTTGTGCTCTTGTAAGTAGATATTAAAATATTAAAAATTTCCATAGTAGAGGAAAATTGAGGATAATGTGCATTTTTTATTCTTATAATGTTTTGAGTTAGGCTTATCTTATGTTCTATGTTTAGTTAGCTGTTGCCTTATGTTCCAGACTAATAATATATGTTTATGCACATGTTGTAAATATAACTGAGTAACATAAACTACACACTTTAAAGATCCCCAGAGCATTATCGTGTAAAGTAAATTGAAATGCATACTGTTAAGGGTTTACATCACCTTATATTAAATGCAATGGCTTTAACAGGTGAGAACAATAATGCCTATTACATTCAGTACTGCACAGAATGACAGTACATGGGTAGCATAGACGGAAAGGCAATAACACTGAGAAATACTGCGTAAATATGTTTGCTTTATTCTAAAAATATCCAGTACATTACAATGTGTTATCTGTGTTTTACTCATTAATAAAACAGTGCACCCCCCACCCCCCTACATATATATATATACTAACTCCAAGATTGCAGAAACAACAAACAAAAGCAAACTCTCACACACACATTCTACACACACACACACACACACACACACACACACACACACACACACACACACACACACACATCACACATATCAGCACACTTGCATACACTCAAACTCTCAACCAAAACCCTTACAAAACACTCACTTACTTGACATCACACCTAAATCCATACACGGCACTGTACACCATCCACATACAACCCCAGACATTACGTAGCGTAAAGCCATAACTGTAAATTCGAGATACTCAAATTCATGATTATGCACTTTTACTATTTCAACACTTCGACTTTATAGTCTCAAGATACTGAAATTCGACATTTCAGTATTTTGAGATTATAAAGTGTTTCCATATACATATATGTATATAGATGCACTACTTTTAATCTAAAATGCTCAAGATGACTACAACAAATGCTCAAGATGACTACAATAACATGAATGCAAAAGTAAGAAGGTACTTGACACAGTAGTATGTGTTTTCCGAGAAACAGCCCCCTGCACCCCCAACTGTCAGCCATAATGCATGAGTGTATGTGTGTGTGTGTGTGTGTGTGTGTGTGTGTGTGTGTGTGTGTGTGTGTATATATATATATATATATATATGTATATATAAAATGTCCCCTTCAGATGGTCGAAGTTTTAAAAGCTCGATTTTCATATGGCCGAGGCCATATGATCAAACTTTTAAAAGTTCGAACAGTCAGAATGGGGATCTCCATAGAGCGTAGAACGGGAAGATTTCCCTTTACTGCAATGTAGTGCGATCTCAGAGTTGGTATATTTAAATAGTGGGGTGTGGGTGCAGGAGCACTTTCCCCCCTGCTAGCACTGTTTAGGTTTTTTTTTTTTTTTGTGAGTTTATTTTTTTTCACATTGTCAAACATTCAAATGTTCGATCATATGGTCGTGGCCATACGAAAGTCGAACATTTGGATGTTCAGTTATGTGAAGTAGACCAATATATATATATATATATATATATATATATATATATATATATATATAAATATATATAGAAAGAGAGAGAGAAAGACGTATGTTCACATGAGTTGTGCATATGTCTATATATGTATAGAAATATATATATATATATATATATATATATATATATATATATACACACACACACACACACACACACACACACACACACACATCAGTCACAGCACACACTGATGCAAACTAAAGGCCATAACCAACATACTTACACACAGATACTTACGTGAACTTCCACCTATCCATTCACAAACAACAGCAACACCAGAAGCCCTACTTCAACATCTCCAAACTTTGGGATATTGAAATTTGTGCTTCTGGTGTTTCGGTATTTAGAGATTTTGGCTATATAATCTTGGGATTCTGAAATTCGATATTTCAGAATTTTAGGATTATATAGTGTTCCCATATATATAAATATATATATTGCATACATATATAGTTGTGTGTGCATGTGTGTGTGTGTGTATGTGTGTGTGCGTGTGTATGTGTGTGTGTGTGTGTGTGTGTGTGTGTGTGTGTGTGTGTGTGTATATATATATATATATATATATATATAGCTAGCTAGATAGATATACATACATATATAGGCTACTTTTAAGTGATCTATCACTTTATCTAATCATATGTGGTCTATAAGAAGTGATCTAATCACAATTGATCTGATGATATTCGTCAGTATATTTTACCAGTTACAGCTGATAATAAGGAAAGTTTATGATTTTTGATTACCAGTTTTCTTATAGATGTAGAAGTAAATTTTTCAGTTTGATGTATCACAGTGTGTTGGATTATGCAAGCTGGTAGCACACTTTCTAGTGTTTTTCCCTTTCTTCCACTGTAGTGTGACTCTGGATTTCTTATATATAAGCTGGGACTGGAGGTGTGGAAGTGTAGGTGGTGAGCCCTCTGCAAAAACATTTTTTATATTTGCTTTTTTTTTAATATGTTTTGAGTCTGATCAACTGTGTTTAGATTAGTTGTGTTTACATATTTTGATTTTAGATCAAATGACATGTAATCACTACCGCTCATATATGTGAGTCTATTGAGTATTTGTTAGGTCAACAGCTGTTTAGTTGACTGCATATGATGGATTAGGCAGCTGAATGTCAGGTGTATGAGATTGCACAAATCCAGGAGAGAAAGATTTGACCTTGACTCGTGGTTGGTGGGTACATGTTTCTTTTTAGTAGTCAAATTTTGCATTCACTGAGGCTATTTCTTGGAACATTCATCATACCATGTCAGAACTGAATAAAGTCCTCTCACCTGACAGGGGAAGCATTGAAAGCATGTATTAGCAAGGGGGGGGTGTGTTACTGAACTGATTTTGAATAGCTTACAAAGAAACTGTTGACTAGGGTTACAACAAATTCTGTGAAACAAGCTGTAAATTTCACAACTGGACTTTTAATTCTGACAAACTAGTAAGAACACAGATGTGTAATTTTAAATATATTATAAAATTGTTGTTTGACTGTAATAGTAACATTAAAATGAAATTGTTGGACATTTTAGCAGTAGAGAGGTAAAAACTGATTTGTGTATTATTATAAAATAAAATGGGTGTTGATAAATTTGCAAGATTTAGCAAGTGTTCATTAGTTATTACACAATAAAAGATAATTTGCAAATTGGAGAAATCAGTCAGCAGACTCTTTGCAAATCAAGCATTTCCTACAGAATTGAGTATCGGCATTTCTTTGTTACTGACATTAAGAAATGTCCATGATATGCTATATACATTCTCCATATAGTTACATAGCTACTTTTCAGCAAGTACAAAATAAACTGTTCAATAATTTCAAACTAGGTTATATTATTTCTTTTGTTTAATACCCTCCAACACAAAAAATGTACCAACGTACATACAGCTTTACCCATACTAACAATAAGAGTAAGCTGTTGAGTGGCACACTAATAAGCTGTTGAGTGGCACACTAACAGTCGTTCCATAGTATCAGCATTGTTAATGTTTATTTTTTGAATGTTTACACTGAAGAAATGCATATAACTTTCATTATGTGACACATCTCTGATATACATTTTTTCTTTTTTTTTTTTTTAGTACATTGTAAATTGAGTGGACAGACTTTGGCTTCGCCCTCATGATCAAACCACTGCAGCTTTGGGCAAAACTAGCCTTACCCCACCCATTTATGGATTATTGCTAAAATCCAAAAAAATATTCCCAGGTGAAATTAAACACTCAGGAGTCAGAAACCAAAGATGAAACATTTCTTTATGCTTTAAGTGAATATAAATCAGCTTTTCATCAGTACGACTTCTTCAGAATACAATAGACCCACTGACTCTATATATATATATATATATATATATATATATATATATATATATATGTATGTATGTATATATATGTATATATATATACACAAATGTGTATGTGTGTGTGTGTGTGTGCACTAGTCAGCTGATAGTCTTAATCAAGTTTAATTGTGACAAAATGAAATACCTAAAGTGGTGTTTAAAAAACACACCACTAAAGCAATTTTTCTCTGACATGATAAAGACGGAATAAAATATAAAAAACTGTAAATATACTAAACCACAGTATAAAACACTATAAAAAATCCATAACTTATTTAGGATCTGAGTAATATATATATTTACATATGTCTATTAATTTCCAACAATAGAGGGACTTCCAGCATGCATTTTTGTATTTTGTGACAGAGAAAAAAATGTTTTAGTGGTGTGTTTGTTAAAAGCCACTTCAGGTGTTTTCATTTTGTCACAATTAAACTTGATTAAGACTAGTAGCTTACCAGTGCACGTGTGTGTGTGTGTGTGTGTGTGTGTGTGTGTGTGTGTGTGTGTGTGTGTGTGTGTGTGCGTGTGTGTGTATAAAAATATAAATATATAGGAACTGACTCAGAGGATCTATAGTATTCTAAAGAAGTCTTAGTGACGAAAAGCTGATTTGTATTCACCTAAAGCTTAAATAAACATTTCATCCTTGGTTTGTGGCTCCTGAGCAGTCCGTTTCACCTGGGAATACTTTTTGCTTATAAGTTCTGATTCCAGGTTGATTTGACTTGTGTATAATTGATAAAATAATGCATTGTTTCAATTTGATTTACATGTATCTTAATATAAAGTTACAAGAAGAAAGAACAAGCTGCATGCAAAGTTTCAGACTTTGGGTCAGGGTCAGGCAGGTAAAATCTGTTCTAAGTGTGGAAAATAATAGTGTTATAGTGCATAAAATGTATATGCAGATTATAAAAGATACAGTCTCTCTAAAATAAGGTAATACTGAGTCACATATTGACTCAGCATCATATCATTGTCAAAATGGACATCTTTTTTTACTTAGTGGGTGGAGTAACATTTTATTATTTTAGGGGAGCTGTACAAAAATGAAATCAAAAATAAATGCCAAATTTTCAAGGTTTTGTGGTCAGATAACTGCATGGTTACTGATTCTTTAATATTTTTTAATGCAGCAATCCCAGATTCAGTATCAGTCTCGTAAATACCTCTTCTTTGGTCTATTTTAGCTATAACTTGAAAAGTCATTACTAAAAATGGAAATGTAACTCTACACTTTCTTTTATGGATTTTGTTTCATTAGCTAAGTCTGTTTGTGACAAAGAATTATCAACTATAAAAATGATTACTATAAATATCACTCATCAATGCATTTTCCTTGATAAAATATATGATTTACTAGAGAAATATTAATGTTTTAGTATATACTATAATCTCTTGTTATGGACTTTTGTAAATAGTTATTTGTTTTATTATGTTTGTTTGAACTATTGTTTGATTGTTTATTTTTTTTTTAAATCAAATAAAAAATCTTTGCAATCTTTAAAAAATAAATGCAAAATGCTATTTTGAATACAACAATCCATTTGAAACATCATACATGTGTCACCTATGTGTTATAAATCAATTAAATGTGCAGGGCCCATTTTTATCTACAGGGTTGCATTCATTAGGAAAAGTCCTAGATAATTCAGCAGCTTGTATTTGTCCAAAAGTAGACTTGTAAACTAAAAGGCCTTGGTGGCAGGTTAGTAATACAAAAGTTTCCAAGCAAAAACATTCTCAGAAGTAATGTTAATCCCCCCACTTTGTGTACTGATCCAGATGACCACTAATGGCTGTGTGTATTTGTCCATGTTTTCCTACCTTGGGGCACTGATATATTTCTTTGTGGTTGGGACCCCTATGACCATTAATGGGCCAGGATGAGGAAATGTGGAGCAGAACTACCCAGTAGAATTGCATACTCATAGAATGTTGAAAATGTAGAGGGTTCTTTTGGCATGCGATAACTAGACAGGGCTGTTTGTCATCTAGTGTATTAAATCCTAAATTAGCGCCGACCTTTTTGCTATGCCAAGTTCAGAGCCAATCGCTTTCTGCAGTTGTAGCCCTGCCCCCATCAATATGAGAGTGCTGGATTTAGAGCCAGAGGTGATGTATTCGGACTCAGGATGTCTGGTTGGTAGTCCCATCCCTCTATGACTTCCTAACAGTTTATAGAATTCACTTCTGTATTGACACTCTAAAATTCACGCACGTTCATACTCTAAAAATTATTAATTATTACAAGATTATAATTTAATTGCTTTTGATTATTACATGTTGAAAGCATGGATAATTTTTATACAGAGTTACTTTATTTGTTAGTATTAGTACTATTATTAGAATCGATATAAAGGGCACAGAATAAAGGAAACATTTCTCTTTGTAGTGACAAATAAAATATCATTGCTTATTACTGCTACATTGTTAAATGAATGTGGATATTGTAATATCCATTCTAATACACAAGCACAATGACTAATTCTTCAGCAGTATCTCTGGCATCTCTGTCATTATTGCATCATAAATCCTGCATTTGGATTGGTAAAATACGTGATGAGGTACTAAACTACCCTTGTTGCATTCAGACCTAATCCAGGTTTAACTTCACATTTCATGCTGTCTTTATATCTTTTAGAATGAAAGAAGCAATGTAGTAAGACGATATTAATCTTGTTATGTGACAAAAATCTGCATTCCAGTCCCAGAATGCAGAATGCTATCTGAATACAACAATATCAAATTTATTTCTTATCACTCACCTTGAAATATACAGAGATTGGTATTTGACATTGTATACCCTGTTATATGTTTCAGGTCACTCATCCTATTAACATACATTTTTGTACAGTATTGTAAGCTAGAATCTTGTTTTGTGCTTCATTACTTGATGGTAGCCCCAGCATGAAGTAATTTTATCATTTTCAGGTATGCTGCAGAGAGTTTTATGTTAGCTATAAGATGCTATAACTAGCAGTACATTTTAAGTTTAATACTCTCCATGAACTGAACATTTCCTAGTCTTATAAAGAAGGTCAGGATGAGGTCCTTTAGAGTAATAACACACTAAATTATAAAATATAGGCTGAGCAGGGGATACTAGGAATAAAACAAATATACATTTGTTAGCATTCTAATTCTTTTCTGTGTGGGGCATTGACCATCAAAATGTATGAAAACAAAGGATGCCCATAAACAGTTATATAGTTCTATGTATAGTCAGAAAATACTAGTGGCAATGTAAGAGAAAAATGTGTAATATTTATCTAATAAAGTGGAGGTAGATACATTTCTGGACACTTCTTCAGATATTCATACAGTTTACAGCATGCTGTCATTTAATTATTTTGATTTTATCCTACTTAGAGTTTACAAGTTGTTATATGCATGGAAAATGGATTATCCTTTAGAGAAGAACACAGGAAAACAAGCCACTGTCATAGACTATGAAACATTTTACTGAGCATAATTGCTATGTGTGCATCTTTAATATCTAATTCACTTACTGAATGGAAAAGAATAAGTTGCTAAATACATTGCTACATCGTTTAGTTTGGTAATATTCCTAACAGTATGGTAGTGTGCCGCATGATTAGATAAGTAAACACATACAACACTATTCAGAAGGACCATGTTTTAGACATTTGATGGGAATGAATGTAACTCTTCTCCACTCTGTCTTTACAAAACTGTACTGCAGTTCTTACTTCTAGAAAAGTTCGGCAGTCAGAAGTAGTTGCTTGAATTTTTGTGCCATTTGAACAGCATTGCTGCATGAGAGAAATCATCTTTCAGCCACAGTGCAGTGACCTTATAGCTGACTATATTAAGTAAAGTTATTCAAGTGGCAAAGCCCTTTGCATAAGAGGTATGGGGTATCTGCCAAACCGTGAAAAGTAATGTATGAAAAAGCTTTGTAAATTCCATTTTCTGATGGTGTTTTTTATATGAAATGGTATTCACAAGGGTGGCCTTTTCTCTTAAAAAGTACAATAATGAGTGATTTCTTCATGTTCTGCTTAGAGTCTCTAAATTACAAACCTTTCTCTATAACACATAGCTAACAAGAACTACAATTTCATAGAAAATAGAGGCACAAATATGTTGCTTATATACAAGTATGCAGTTTTATGAAGTTTACATTTAGAATACCTTTAATATAATTTATGCAATAAATCCTGATGGTCAGCCATTTATTTGCCACATCTTCCTGTGAACCATAAGTTGTGGCCGTGCATAATTTGATATGATATGATATGAGATGAGATGATAGTGTCTTTGACAAATACAGATGCCCCCCTGCAGCAGCTGCCCAGATTCTTGTCAGCTTATCAAAGGTAGTTTCAGTGAAGTTAAATATTTTGTACTCTTCACCAAAATCAGCGTTATTGAAAATAGCACAAATATTTTGCAGGGGAGCAACCTTCCCTCTACCCCCCATGTGAAGTGATATCCCTTTTAGTTGTTTATATACCAACTTCGAGGTCGTACTGCAGTGGAGAAAGAGGCAAACTCCACAGATGGCAAAACAAATTTTGGTGAATAGCATTTGAACATGTTACAGTCACCGAAATTTACTTTGTCAGTTTGACACATTCTCAGTTATCCATGGATCTGAAAGTATGACAGGCCTTATACCTTTGTGTAGAAGAACTACAGTCATTGCATTATACTAAGTCTCATTCGAAATGCAAATGTCAGTGTGTTCAGTTTAGAGGAGGGCCACAAGTTCTGCAATCTTTCTATTTATCCTCTAGTAATGATTAGTGCCACCATTATGCTGTCAGTTTGCTAAGACGTGATGCCCATTTCACGAACTCATAGAATCTACCTTCATAAAGCACTACAGGTGCACCAAAGTATTTAAAAGCCATGGCATGAGAAGAGCAAACCATTACTGTGAAACAGGAAGTCTTTCCTATCATCTGTTTCCTGGATGACACATATTGGATTCCACTAGCCAATAGTTAAATCTTATTATCTTGTCTTGGTGTCCTTTTTGGTAAAGTTAAGATACATGTCAAGATCAGTTCAATAATATCTGTGTGTGTGTGTGTGTGTGTGTGTGTGTGTGTGTGTGTGTGTGTGTGTGTGTGTGTGTGTGGGTGCTCTGTGTGGGTGCGTGGGTGTGGACGCATATGTGTGTGTGTGTGGGGGGGGTTATGTGTGTGTGCGTAGGGGGTGCATGTGTGTGTGGGGGGGTCCCTCTGGTTGGAGCAACTCAGGTAATTTGCTCCCATGTTGGCCACCACTAGGTTGTAGTTTTATCTGTTTGTATTATGGGACCTTTGGGTCCTTGTGACAACACTGGTACTGGCATTGGACAAGCAGCTTGCAGTCACCATGTCCTAGTCCATTTTGGTGAATGTGGAGTCTGTATCACCTATGACTAAAAGATTTCCTTGCCTAGAAGAAGACTTAGTGGGCCTAATGGGCTTAGGCCTGCTGTCCTGGTGGGCCTTATGGGAATAGGCCTGCTTTTCTGTTGACACTTGGGAGACATGGATTTACAGCAGTTATGGGCCTAGTGTGCTGTGGATGTATGATGCTTCCTGATAATGGGCTGATGTGAAAGGTATGTGTTCATGTTTCTTAAATGTTTACATCTCTTGTAAGTTGCACTGAACAGTCAGAAAACATAAGATGGTGTTCTTAGAAATGGCCATGACCAGTATGAGAACAGAAGATTGAGTCATGTTCATAGGTTCTTAGGTTGGTACTAGGCTATCAGCCCTAGGGCCTATAAAAGCCTAGCCATAACAATTCCCTGGCTATTTCTTCCCACACTATTTACTTCCCTGGACCCCTGTCACCAGAGGGTGGAGGGTCTTCAGTCCTCTTAACTATTTGGATTTTGGCAGAATGCAAGAGGTACCAACGGCCAACACTGTTTCTTACTTGGGCTGGTTCAGTTGTATAGATTTTGGCAGAATGCCCAGATCATTACCTAATATTTTTGGTCTGTTCCTCATAAAGTTTGTGGCTTTCTGTCAAACCATTTAGGACTGAAATCACTAAATAATGTCTGGCATTTGGGTTACAGAGTTCATATCCTTCAGGAAATGCATGCAGATGCAAAATCTGCTTCTAGAAAATTTCTAAGAGCAACAATTAAAATCTGTCCCTGGTTTTGGCCATTTGTTCCGTCCCTCCACATTATTCTGGGCTTTGTTCAGATTTCTTGTGCTAAGAGATTGACAGGTATGCTGGCCATTGTACTTACAGGTTGTGAAATGACTATAGTAGCCCTCGAGGTGTCATGGATTAGAGTGATGCTGTGAAGTTAATGTGAGTCCTTAGCTCATTTCTGTCGTTTTGCTATATTGTATAAAGCTATGTTTTTTTTTTCCACACAGCTAATTTGTGGAGCGACAACTCCTAGAGCTATTTGGGTCACTTGCCCAGAGTACTATTCAGGTCACTTACACATACTCTTAAACTGTTTCTAGGAGCAGAAAACTGCAGCTTCATTGATATTGTAGAATGACCACTAAGTACTAACACTGAACAGCTAACAGAAAGCTAAATATTAGTGTCAGAAATGCTGGGCACTGAATGCAAATAGGTACGGTTATTTACCAAAGGGCAATTGCCAATCCTTAATACAAAATTGCTATCTTTATATAGGTTATTTGTAGAGTTACAGATGTTTACACAACACTACATTCCTGCACACACCACAGAGCAGTCGCTGTTCACTGGTCACACCCACAGAGCAGTCACTGGTCACAATAGCTATAGCTTGTAAAAGCAAAGCAGTGTCTAAGTAGCAACAATGAACAGGACACTGACCAAAGCAATTTCTAGCCACTGGTCCCTAAACAATAAAGTTATCTCTTTAAATATAGTCATTATATTTCCCTATGAACCTGTGGACTAAAGTGGAATACACTAAGCACTGGATGCTATAGCTATAGCCTCTAAAAGCAGACCAGTCACTAAACAGTAAAACTGAACAATTAAAACAAGTGGACATGCAGAGTAATTTTCAGGCATGAGTCCATTAATAATGCAGTCAAGTAAAAGTCTAAAAATTGTACATTAGAGGATTACAACAACATTTCAATTCAACACAGCATTTTGTTCACACACAGGAAAAGTAGCAGGGAGACAGAGCACTGAAGAAAGCAAAATGTATGAAAGGAATAAAGCAAAATTTGATAAGAATGATGTAAACGGTGATTCATCCATTGTCTGTTACAAGTGTTGGTCTCGCTACAGCTAAAAGAAGCTAGAAATCAATGTACATTTCTCTTTCTCTCATTAAGAGTAAAATTGTACTACTAATCCAAATCTGGTAACTGAGAAATGGGATACTTAATGTCTGGTGATCAGCAGTCACAACCCAGCTGTTGCAGGTGTCTGCAGGCTTGTTTTATCTTTGTCCTGGTGGGTGCCCTGAATGGCCGGTGTAGTACTTCAGAACAGCAGCCAGAGCAGTCAGAGAAGTGCTACATATTACCCCGAAAGAATCAGCCTTCAAGTGCTACACATTACCCCGAAAGAGTCAGCCTTCAAGTGTTACACATTACCCCAAAAGAGTCAGCCTTCAAGTGCTACACATTACCCCAAAAGAGTCAGCCTTCAAGTGCTACACATTACCCCGAAAGAGTCAGCCTTCAAGTGCTACATATTACCCCGAAAGAGTCAGCCTTCAAGTGCTACACATTACCCCAAAAGAGTCAGCCTTCAAGCGCTACACATTACCCCGAAAGAGTCAGCCTTCAAGTGCTACACATTACCCCGAAAGAATCAGCCTTCAAGTGCTACACATTACCCCAAAAGAGTCAGCCTTCAAGTGCTACACATTACCCCGAAAGAGTCAGCCTTCAAGTGCTACACATTACCCCGAAAGAGTCAGCCTTCAAGTGCTACACATTACCCCAAAAGAGTCAGCCTTCAAGCGCTACACATTACCCCGAAAGAGTCAGCCTTCAAGCGCTACACATTACCCAGAAAGAGTCAGCCTTCAAGTGCTACACATTACCCCGAAAGAGTCAGCCTTCAAGTGCTACACATTACTCCGAAAGAATCAGCCTTAAAGTGTTACACATTACCCCAAAAGAGTCAGCCTTCAAGTGCTACACATTACCCCAAAAGAGTCAGCCTTCAAGTGTTACACATTACCCCGAAAGAGTCAGCCTTCAAGTGCTACACATTACTCCGAAAGAATCAGCCTTAAAGTGTTACACATTACCCCAAAAGAGTCAGCCTTCAAGCGCTACACATTACCCCGAAAGAACCAGCCTTCAAGTGTTACACATTACCCCGAAAGAGTTAGCCTTCAAGTGCTACACATTACCCCAAAAGAGTCAGCCTTCAAGTGTTACACATTACCCCGAAAGAGTCAGCCTTCAAGTGCTACACATTACCCCAAAAGTCAGCCTTCAAGTGCTACACATTACCCCAAAAGAGTCAGCCTTCAAGTGTTACACATTACCCCGAAAGAGTCAGCCTTCAAGTGCTACACATTACCCCAAAAGAGTCAGCTTTCCAGTGTTACACATTACCCTGAAAGAATCAGCCTTCAAGTGCTACACATTACCCCGAAAGAATCAGCCTTCAAGCGCTACACATTACCCCGAAAGAGTCAGCCTTCAAGTGCTACACATTACCCAGAAAGAATCAGCCTTCAAGTGTTACACATTACTCCGAAAGAATCAGCCTTAAAGTGTTACACATTACTCCGAAAGAATCAGCCTTCAAGTGTTACACATTACCCAGAAAGAATCAGCCTTCAAGTGCTACACATTACCCCGAAAGAATCAGCCTGTAGTGATTAGTATTCTCTAGGAAAATGAGGAAACAAACATTCCTCAGAAGCACCAACCCACAACATGGCTCCTGAGAACACTTTATAGGCTCTTCAGTGTCTAGTACTTGGCTACAAAGTCTTTCTCTCTGTTGCCTAATTAAACATAATTCTTAGTATGATTCCTATAATTCAAGATGCAGCGTTTGGAGGTATGTTTGGGATTTACTCATACATCATAATTTCATTATCTTGGTCAAACCCTCATGATGACATCATGTCAAAATATACTAGATGCCACTCCAATCCATAACCTTTGCTGTAATATTCAGACAGATATGTGCCTGTGTGCATGTGTTTTCCTCTGAGTGTGTGTGTGTGTGTGTGTGTGTGTGTGTGTGTGTGTGTGTGTGTGTGTGTGTGTGTGTGGGTTGGTAAGGGGAGCAGTTAACACAGTTGGGTGTTCCAGCTGCATTAACTGTTCAGCTCGGACAGGCAAATAAGTCACTAATGAACTTTTGCTCCAGGCAACTGCTACATATCTTTGAATCACAGGTTTGTTGCATTGTGCTTTTGGGTCACAACAGCATTATGCTCGTAGTACTACACAACATATCTTTTTGAATAGTGACACAGAGTACAAAGCAATAAAGTAGCTATTATAAAGTAGAGTGCAATAATATACAAAAAACCCTTCAAGATAGAAATCTAAACTGCTATTGCTTTATAAGGTGAATATGAGATAAACAGTTTGAAAGTGAAGATCAGTAATGCACATCAGTAACAAACTGTATACTCAAAATCTAAATCTATAATTTTCCCTGATGAGAAGACATCACTGTTATCCATATGCTTTAATAGATTGTTTTCAGTGACAGGATCATAACAGATAATAGTTTCAACATACAAAAGCACTGACAAATAATTTATGATAAATTATCAAACTTAAAAGTCATTGAAGGAGCTGTATTGTTTTCCTTATCATTTCGTTATTAGAGCTGGATATTGCTAGGCATAGGATGGTCATTTCAGAGCAAGACAAGCACATTAAAGGATTTGGAGGGACTGATTTATAAAAAGGTTTATGTAGTATATCTGCCCACTGTATAACTACAAAAAGAGTGTAACATTACTTTTTATTGTTCAGTTTCTAGGTCACTTTTTATATGCAGGAATGCCGTCAAGGGGACTGGACACTGGTGTACACCCCCAGGGGTGGACCCAAGTGGCCAGAGGGGAGAGTGTAGCATCCCCTGCCAGGACAGCACAATCTCCCCCTTCCACATTAGGAATCCATCACCTCAGGGGTGCAAGGTGGACTGCACCACTGGGCCTATTACCCCCTCCGTGGCAGTCCCCCATGCAGATGGGACCCCTATCCACCTCCGGGAGGTGAATGGGATAGATGCCACGCCAACTCTTTCTCCCCCTCTCAGAGTCGTGGGTTAGGTCTCACCAACCTCCACCATGGTGGGTGGAGAGAGAGAGAGAGAGAGAGAGAGAGAGGGAGACAGAGAGGGTCGGGGTGGCGGAGTGAGGAGAAGCAGTCCCTGGGGACAGCACCCACCTAGGACCCTGCGTGTTAATGATCCTTCCTCAGGTTCATCTATGGAAACCTTGTATGACTTTTACTTCCTCCAGATAATCAAGGTTAATCATCTTCTTGGTGCACTGCCTGGGCCATGACTGACTGCAGCAGGGCCGATCAGAGGACATCATTAAGCCATCCAATCAGTAGTAGAGATTTAGCTCCTGGTGTCCCATGAACGTGCAGTGCACTGCTGGAGAGAGGCAGCCCCCTCCCAACTGTGCCCCAACCCAGTGATGAGAGGAGCTCCTCGCCGACCTTGCGGCCATCTATCCCTGGTCAACCGAAGATATGCAGCGCTGTGGTATCATTATGTTTAGGCAGGATTCTGACTTAGAGGTGTTCAGTCATACAGATAGTAGCTTTGCACCATTGGTTCCTCAGCCAAGCACATACACCAAATGTCTGAACCTACAATTCCTCCAGTACTGAGCAGGATTACTATAGCAACAACACATCATGAGTGGCGTAAAACTAACCTGCCTCATGATGGCCTAAATCCAGCTCACTTTCTTTATTAGTGGGTGAACAATCCAAACCTTGGTGAATTCTGCTTCACAATGATAGGAAGAGCCAACATCAAAGGATGAAAAAGCGACATCGCTATGAACGCTTGAACTCCACAAGCCAGTTACCCTGTGGTAACTTTTCTGACACATCCTGCTTAAGACCCCAAAATCCAGAAGGATCATGATCCAAGATCCAAATACATCAGATGTCGGTTCATCCTTTTTCTACACAACTTGACCTAGTGAGGGTCGTGGTCATGCTATGCTGAGCAGGGCAAAACAAACTGTCCTGTTTTCATCAGTATTTCCAAGTCATCCTGATGGATGCTCAGGTTTTCCCAGTCTCTTTTGAGAAATATCATTTTTCCAAGATGCTATGGATCCCTTCTGATGACTTCTTCTCTTAAGTCATGTGTGGCAGTCTCTGTAGGAGTCACTGTATCTTCATTAAATGGCAAAATGACTTCATCTGTTTTTTCTCAGACTACAGGAGCAGTAGCTCTACTCCAGTATCCTTCCATATTGCTACACCCCATGCCTCACACTGCCGCAACCCATGATCCACACTGCCACACCCCATGCCTCACACTGCCATGCCCCATGATTGACACTGCCACACTCCTGGCTTCCCTACATTTTCTTCATCCAAGAAGACTGCAACTAGCTGCACAGCCTAATGGCATGAGAAGGGTGAAGCACTGATTAGAAGCAGATTCAGGGGATAACTGGACTGGTGGGAAGTTCTCTGACTCTCTGCATTACTAACTGGGGGGGTGTTAGGTGATCTCCTATGACAGAGTCTATCAAATGCATAGTGCTAATGGTGAGCCCCTTAGCTAGGAAGGCATGTATGACTGACATACTAAACTGCTGCAAGTCCATTGACTATCACCTCTGAGAGGATGGGCTGGTCAGGTTCTTATAACAACTGGGGAATGAATGGGTCATACAAATATCATCCTGAATGGGGAATGGCTCTTACACTCATCAGGGGAATTAATGGATTAATGGGTTACTGAAGGGAGATGCAATTGGATAAATTGTGTGAGATGGGGTCTGGAAGGAAGGGATGCTTAAAAAAATAAAAAAGATTCAACCAAACAACACTGCAGATTAAAACTTATTACATCCATTTGCCAGTACTCAAAGCTCATGATTACAGGTGACAGTGGAGACACAGATTGAGCATTGAGCAATACAGCAAAATGTGTTTTATTTATTTATTTTTTTTTTTAGTTGCAGAGAAATGTATTTTTTTTTTTCAAATTGACTTTTTATTTCATTTTCAAAAGAACATCTAAAATTTCTGCTTATTATACACCAGAGTTAAGTACATATAGTATACAGAATAAAAACTAGGTTATCTAATGTCCAAATTACACAAATGTTAGCACTGAAGCACAAGATTACTGCCAAGTCACAACAATTCAAGGCCTCATTCTTTTAAATATCATATGATAATAACAATGGAATTAATATAATCTTGGTACATGCCAGAGAGATAAGAGAGAATTCTTAATTACTGTTCTACGTTAATCATGAACTATTTACATTATTTACATCTATATAAACTGGTTGTCACTCATTAAATTATAATGTATTTAAATAATAAACTGACTTACCACTCACTTCAGAACAATATTCCACTTCAGGAACTGCATAACTACCTGGAACTAGAAAAGTGATGCCTCTGCTTAGCTCTGAAGTTAGGCCTTGGCTTGGTGTTAACCTATGATTTATGGTCTGTCCAACATCACCAACTAGATTCCATCTGAAAACAATGTTTCAAGACAAAATACAGGTAAAGCATTGACAGGATCAGGTATGATCAGTCAATTAGCAGGCAAGAGTGACACAGGTCATAATATTTAGGCTTAGGTTGGTTAGGCAAGTTTATCTTATTAAATAAAATTCAGTTTGAAGCCACAGAAAATCACTTTTGCATAGCCCTTAGTATATTGATAACATTTAAGTACTGTGTAAGTCATGTAATTCAGCATTTCTTTATTACCACATTTTATGGCAATAAGAGATCTCACACCTGAGAAATATTACCTGTCCACCTGCATTGTCTTAGAGACTTAATTCTTTTTTTTTTTTTAGAAAGATCTTTATTTTCTTTTAGTGGGAGTGGGGGCATGAAAAATGCAACATGATTAAGAGAGTGTCCCATAGTTGTGATTATATAAAAAAGCAGAAACCATAAAGAAAGCAATGGGAAAACAGCAAACTTTTTCAAACCAATTCAGCCATATGCATGCTGCGTGTATCGCTAATCTGAACAAGACAATGTTTGACTGTTTGCTCCAACATGATCTGTGGTTTTCCTCATCAAGACTTGAGGCAGAAGACATTCTTAAGCCTTTATCTAAAAGCATCCGGATCATTAAAAGGTGATGAGAGCACAAATGCAGAAAATACCACAATGATAAAAAATAAAACTGTAGATATCTTTTTGCAGGTAGCAAGCTACTCCTCCCAACACGCACACACTTCCATGTGGCGAGCAAGACCCTCCTTGCAGACCTTATTTGCCAACACCATGGTTATATAAATATGAAGAAGGAAAAAATCACCCCCCCCCAAAAAAAAAGAAAGAAACCAGTGCCATATGTACACTGCCAGTGATCTCCTATGGAAAACAGTCATCATCTGGGAATTTATGCACAAGGAAATTGATACAGCAATAGTAGAACAGCCTTTCGAATTGTTTAACTTTGTGTTACGGCCTGCCTCTGTTCAGTCATTTTATCTGCTGCTGCACTTCTTTTTCACTTTCCTTCCTTTCTTATTCTGTTTGAAACCTGTCGATTATTCTTGTGAACCAAAGCAGAATGTTTTTTAAACCTGTCCTCACTAAGTGTTTATAGGACATGTTTGTCAACTTAGCTATAACATAGTTCTGCCCGTATTTTCTTGTGCATTTTGTGATTTATAGTTTGAGAAACTTCAGTTATAAGAATAGTTGATCATCTCTGCACCTGCCCCCACAGTAATGTGTGTGTGTGTGTGTGTGTGTGTGTGTGTGTGTGTGTGTGTGTGTGTGTGTGTGTGTGTGTGTGTGTGTATATTTGTTGGGGGGTGGTGCCTGCTATTGGTCAAATGTAGATAAAATCTACCTCTGTATAATGGATTGTGCCTGGGGATAGGAAATATGCCATTTCCTCTTATTTACTTATTTTTTATTTATTTAACATTTGTTTACTGGGAAAGTCCAACTTGGAACAAAGCCAATTTTCAGTGGAGGTCCGGGAAGAAATGTTCCAGATGCATGTCTTCGTACTATGGGAGAAAATCAGAGCACCCAGAGGAATCCCACACAAATGCAGGGAGGACAGGCAGACTCCACACAGAAGGCACCCTAGCTGAGAATCGAACCGGGGGAACCTCTTGCTGTGAGT